>NW_027100139.1:0-73386 GCF_031753505.1 Anomalospiza imberbis
GAAAGCTTTTCGCTGAGATAGAGATGACTAGAGAAGCAGAAGCGCGGCTCCGGAGCTATCCGGAGGAAAGTGCCGCTTCCCGCGGTCTTTCGGCTTGAAGAGGCGCTCCGGAGTGCTCCGCTGGCGCTCTGCTGAGCTGTGCGCGAATTAGCCGCTTCTGCGCCTCCGAGAAGCAGAGATCGCGGTTGCTTGGAAGAGGCGAAGAACGAAGCCGCAAAGAAGCGGGCTTGTGTGCGAAGCCTTCCGACTGCCGGAGGACGGTGGCTGCCGCTCTCCTGCCTGTTGAATTCACTCTCGGCAAGCGAATGGAAAGCGTTCCAGGACAACTTGCCTGGGTTTTGACTTGGTCCTGATGCGTCCCACCTTGGCAAGTCTTGCTCGTCGCCAGAGGCTCCGAGATGCACAGAAGACGGTGGCAGCTGCTGAAAAGAAGGGCAGCGGTGAGTTTGTCGACAAGCAAGAACATAGGCAGCTGCCTGTGCTTGGGAAGGGGCAGCTGCCTGGTTTTGGTAATTGCCTTCACAGCGCCTAGAAGCCCGGTGCTCTGCTGCTTTGTTTTTCGCAGTCAGTCAATTGCACACTAGTGAAGCTGAGCCAGGCTCTTCAGCTTTGCTGCTTTTGAGCATCTGTGCTCCACTTAGGCTCTGTGACATTTCTCGAGGTTGTTTGCCTCGGCCAGGCTGGGAAAGTGCCCGCTAGTACCTAGAGCTGGGCAGGAGAGGGCAGAGAGCACTTCCATCTGACAGCAGGTTGCAGATTGCCTCGGAAAGAGCCGTGTCCTTGGAATGTGCAGCAAATCCTCTTTCTTTGCAAACCGCGGTTAGTGTGCAGTGCAGGTACGCTCTCCCCTTGCCAATGGAGTGGGGAAAGCTTTTCGCTAAGCTAGAGATGACTAGAGAAGCAGAAGCGCGGCTCCGGAGCTATCCGGAGGAAAGTGCCGCTTCCCGGCGTCTTTCGGCTTGAAGAGGCGCTCCAGAGCGCTGCGCTGCCGCTCTACTGAGCTGTGCGCGAATTAGCCGCTTCTTCGCCTCCGAGAAGCAGAGATCGCGGTTGCTTGGAAGAGGCGAAGAACGAAGCCGCAAAGAAGCGGGCTTGTGTGCGAAGCCTTCCGACTGCCGGAGGACGGTGGCTGCCGCTCTCCTGCCTGTTGAATTCACTCTCGGCAAGCGAATGGAAAGTGTTCCAGGACAACTTGCCTGGGTTTTGACTTGGTCCTGATGCGTCCCACCTTGGCAAGTCTTGCTCGTCACCAGAGGCTCCGAGATGCACAGAAGACGGTGGCAGCTGCTGAAAAGAAGGGCAGCGGTGAGTTTGTCGGCAAGCAAGAACATAGGCAGCTGCCTGTGCTTGGGAAGGAGCAGCTGCCTGGTTTTGGCAATTGCCTTCACAGCGCCCAGAAGCCCGGTGCTCTGCTGCTTTGTTTTTCACAGTCAGTCAATTGCACACTAGTGAAGCTGAGCCAGGCTCTTCAGCTTTGCTGCTTTTGAGCATCTGTGCTCCACTTAGGCTCTGTGACATCTCTCGACGTTGTTTGCCTCGGCCAGGCTGGAAAGTGCCCGCTAGTACCTAGAGCTGGGCAGGAGAGGGCAGAGAGCACTTCCATCTGACAGCAGGTTGCAGATTGCCTCGGAAAGAGCCGTGTCCTTGGAATGTGCAGCAAATCCTCTTTCTTTGCAAACCGCGGTTAGTGTGCAGTGCAGGTACGCTCTCCCCTTGCCAACTGGAGTGGGAAAGCTTTTCGCTAAGCTAGAGATGACTAGAGAAGCAGAAGCGCGGCTCCGGAGCTATCCGGAGGAAAGTGCCGCTTCCCGGCGTCTTTCGGCTTGAAGCGGCACTCCGGAGCGCTCCGCTGCCGCTCTACTGAGCTGTGCGCGAATTAGCCGCTTCTTCGCCTCTGAGAAGCAGGGATCGCGGTTGCTTGGAAGAGGCGAAGAACGAAGCCGCAAAGAAGCGGGCTTGTGTGCGAAGCCTTCCGACTGCCGGAGGACGGTGGCTGCCGCTCTCCTGCCTCTTGAATTCACTCTCGGCAAGCGAATGGAAAGCGTTCCAGGACAACTTGCCTGGGTTTTGACTTGGTCCTGATGCGTCCGACCTTGGCAAGTCTTGCTCGTCGCCAGAGGCTCCGAGATGCACAGAAGACGGTGGCAGCTGCTGAAAAGAAGGGCAGCGGTGAGTTTGTCGACAAGCAAGAACATAGGCAGCTGCCTGTGCTTGGGAAGGAGCAGCTGCCTGGTTTTGGCAATTGCCTTCACAGCGCCCAGAAGCCGGTGCTCTGCTGCTTTGTTTTTCGCAGTCAGTCAATTGCACACTAGTGAAGCTGAGCCAGGCTCTTCAGCTTTGCTGCTTTTGAGCATCTGTGCTCCACTTAGGCTCTGTGACATCTCTCGACGTTGTTTGCCTCGGCCAGGCTGGAAAGTGCCCGCTAGTACCTAGAGCTGGGCAGGAGAGGGCAGAGAGCACTTCCATCTGACAGCAGGTTGCAGATTGCCTCGGAAAGAGCCGTGTCCTTGGAATGTGCAGCAAATCCTCTTTCTTTGCAAACCGCGGTTAGTGTGCAGTGCAGGTACACTCTCCCCTTGCCAAATGGAGTGGGAAAGCTTTTCGCTAAGCTAGAGATGACTAGAGAAGCAGAAGCGCGGCTCCGGAGCTATCCGGAGGAAAGTGCCGCTTCCCGGCGTCTTTCGGCTTGAAGAGGCGCTCCGGGAGTGCTCCGCTGGCGCTCTGCTGAGCTGTGCACGAATTAGCCGCTTCTTCGCCTCCGAGAAGCAGAGATCGCGGTTGCTTGGAAGAGGCGAAGAACGAAGCCGCAAAGAAGCGGGCTTGTGTGCGAAGCCTTCCGACTGCCGGAGGACGGTGGCTGCCGCTCTCCTGCCTCTTGAATTCACTCTCGGCAAGCGAATGGAAAGCGTTCCAGGACAACTTGCCTGGGTTTTGACTTGGTCCTGATGCGTCCCACCTTGGCAAGTCTTGCTCGTCGCCAGAGGCTCCGAGATGCACAGAAGACGGTGGCAGCTGCTGAAAAGAAGGGCAGCGGTGAGTTTGTCGACAAGCAAGAACATAGGCAGCTGCCTGTGCTTGGGAAGGAGCAGCTGCCTGGTTTTGGCAATTGCCTTCACAGCGCCCAGAAGCCCGGTGCTCTGCTGCTTTGTTTTTCGCAGTCAGTCAATTGCACACTAGTGAAGCTGGAGCCAGGCTCTTCAGCTTTGCTGCTTTTGAGCATCTGTGCTCCACTTAGGCTCTGTGACATCTCTGGAGGTTGTTTGCCTCGGCCAGGCTGGAAAGTGCCCGCTAGTACCTAGAGCTGGGCAGGAGAGGGCAGAGAGCACTTCCATCTGACAGCGGGTTGCAGATTGCCTCGGAAAGAGCCGTGTCCTTGGAATGTGCAGCAAATCCTCTTTCTTTGCAAACCGCGGTTAGTGTGCAGTGCAGGTACGCTCTCCCCTTGCCAACTGGAGTGGGAAAGCTTTTCGCTAAGCTAGAGATGACTAGAGAAGCAGAAGCGCGGGCTCCGGAGCTATCCGGAGGAAAGTGCCGCTTCCCGGCGTCTTTCGGCTTGAAGCGGCACTCCGGAGCGCTCCGCTGCCGCTCTACTGAGCTGTGCGCGAATTAGCCGCTTCTTCGCCTCTGAGAAGCAGGGATCGCGGTTGCTTGGAAGAGGCGAAGAACGAAGCCGCAAAGAAGCGGGCTTGTGTGCGAAGCCTTCCGACTGCCGGAGGACGGTGGCTGCCGCTCTCCTGCCTCTTGAATTCACTCTCGGCAAGCGAATGGAAAGTGTTCCAGGACAACTTGCCTGGGTTTTGACTTGGTCCTGATGCCTCCCACCTTGGGCAAGTCTTGCTCGTCGCCAGAGGCTCCGAGATGCACAGAAGACGGTGGCAGCTGCTGAAAAGAAGGGCAGCGGTGAGTTTGTCGACAAGCAAGAAGATAGGCAGCTGCCTGTGCTTGGGAAGGAGCAGCTGCCTGGTTTTGGCAATTGCCTTCACAGCGCCCAGAAGCCCGGTGCTCTGCTGCTTTGTTTTTCGCAGTCAGTCAATTGCACACTAGTGAAGCTGAGCCAGGCTCTTCAGCTTTGCTGCTTTTGAGCATCTGTGCTCCACTTAGGCTCTGTGACATCTCTCGAGGTTGTTTGCCTCGGCCAGGCTGGAAAGTGCCCGCTAGTACCTAGAGCTGGGCAGGAGAGGGCAGAGAGCACTTCCATCTGACAGCAGGTTGCAGATTGCCTCGGAAAGAGCCGTGTCCTTGGAATGTGCAGCAAATCCTCTTTCTTTGCAAACCGCGGTTAGTGTGCAGTGTAGGTACACTCTCCCCTTGCCAAATGGAGTGGGAAAGCTTTTCGCTAAGCTAGAGATGACTAGAGAAGCAGAAGCGCGGCTCCGGAGCTATCCGGAGGAAAGTGCCGCTTCCCGGCGTCTTTCGGCTTGAAGAGGCGCTCCGGAGTGCTCCGCTGGCGCTCTGCTGAGCTGTGCACGAATTAGCCGCTTCTGCGCCTCCGAGAAGCAGAGATCGCGGTTGCTTGGAAGAGGCGAAGAACGAAGCCGCAAAGAAGCGGGCTTGTGTGCGAAGCCTTCCGACTGCCGGAGGACGGTGGCTGCCGCTCTCCTGCCTCTTGAATTCACTCTCGGCAAGCGAATGGAAAGCGTTCCAGGACAACTTGCCTGGGTTTTGACTTGGTCCTGATGCCTCCCACCTTGGCAAGTCTTGCTCGTCGCCAGAGGCTCCGAGATGCACAGAAGACGGTGGCAGCTGCTGAAAAGAAGGGCAGCGGTGAGTTTGTCGACAAGCAAGAACATAGGCAGCTGCCTGTGCTTGGGAAGGAGCAGCTGCCTGGTTTTGGCAATTGCCTTCACAGCGCCC
Source organism: Anomalospiza imberbis (assembly GCF_031753505.1). Classification (NCBI taxonomy): domain Eukaryota; kingdom Metazoa; phylum Chordata; class Aves; order Passeriformes; family Viduidae; genus Anomalospiza; species Anomalospiza imberbis. Next base: position 4,855 of record NW_027100139.1, read on the forward strand.
AGAAGCCCGGTGCTCTGCTGCTTTGTTTTTCGCAGTCAGTCAATTGCACACTAGTGAAGCTGAGCCAGGCTCTTCAGCTTTGCTGCTTTTGAGCATCTGTGCTCCACTTAGGCTCTGTGACATCTCTGGAGGTTGTTTGCCTCGGCCAGGCTGGAAAGTGCCCGCTAGTACCTAGAGCTGGGCAGGAGAGGGCAGAGAGCACTTCCATCTGACAGCAGGTTGCAGATTGCCTCGGAAAGAGCCGTGTCCTTGGAATGTGCAGCAAATCCTCTTTCTTTGCAAACCGCGGTTAGTGTGCAGTGTAGGTACACTCTCCCCTTGCCAAATGGAGTGGGAAAGCTTTTCGCTAAGCTAGAGATGGACTAGAGAAGCAGAAGCGCGGCTCCGGAGCTATCCGGAGGAAAGTGCCGCTTCCCGGCGTCTTTCGGCTTGAAGCGGCACTCCGGAGCGCTCCGCTGCCGCTCTACTGAGCTGTGCGCGAATTAGCCGCTTCTTCGCCTCTGAGAAGCAGGGATCGCGGTTGCTTGGAAGAGGCGAAGAACGAAGCCGCAAAGAAGCGGGCTTGTGTGCGAAGCCTTCCGACTGCCGGAGGACGGTGGCTGCCGCTCTCCTGCCTGTTGAATTCACTCTCGGCAAGCGAATGGAAAGCGTTCCAGGACAACTTGCCTGGGTTTTGACTTGGTCCTGATGCCTCCCACCTTGGCAAGTCTTGCTCGTCGCCAGAGGCTCCGAGATGCACAGAAGACGGTGGCAGCTGCTGAAAAGAAGGGCAGCGGTGAGTTTGTCGACAAGCAAGAACATAGGCAGCTGCCTGTGCTTGGGAAGGAGCAGCTGCCTGGTTTTGGCAATTGCCTTCACAGCGCCCAGAAGCCCGGTGCTCTGCTGCTTTGTTTTTCGCAGTCAGTCAATTGCACACTAGTGAAGCTGAGCCAGGCTCTTCAGCTTTGCTGCTTTTGAGCATCTGTGCTCCACTTAGGCTCTGTGACATCTCTGGAGGTTGTTTGCCTCGGCCAGGCTGGAAAGTGCCCGCTAGTACCTAGAGCTGGGCAGGAGAGGGCAGAGAGCACTTCCATCTGACAGCAGGTTGCAGATTGCCTCGGAAAGAGCCGTGTCCTTGGAATGTGCAGCAAATCCTCTTTCTTTGCAAACCGCGGTTAGTGTGCAGTGTAGGTACACTCTCCCCTTGCCAAATGGAGTGGGAAAGCTTTTCGCTAAGCTAGAGATGACTAGAGAAGCAGAAGCGCGGCTCCGGAGCTATCCGGAGGAAAGTGCCGCTTCCCGGCGTCTTTCGGCTTGAAGAGGCGCTCCGGAGTGCTCCGCTGGCGCTCTGCTGAGCTGTGCGCGAATTAGCCGCTTCTGCGCCTCCGAGAAGCAGAGATCGCGGTTGCTTGGAAGAGGCGAAGAACGAAGCCGCAAAGAAGCGGGCTTGTGTGCGAAGCCTTCCGACTGCCGAGGACGGTGGCTGCCGCTCTCCTGCCTCTTGAATTCACTCTCGGCAAGCGAATGGAAAGCGTTCCAGGACAACTTGCCTGGGTTTTTGACTTGGTCCTGATGCCTCCCACCTTGGCAAGTCTTGCTCGTCGCCAGAGGCTCCGAGATGCACAGAAGACGGTGGCAGCTGCTGAAAAGAAGGGCAGCGGTGAGTTTGTCGACAAGCAAGAACATAGGCAGCTGCCTGTGCTTGGGAAGGAGCAGCTGCCTGGTTTTGGCAATTGCCTTCACAGCGCCCAGAAGCCCGGTGCTCTGCTGCTTTGTATTTCGCAGTCAGTCAATTGCACACTAGTGAAGCTGAGCCAGGCTCTTCAGCTTTGCTGCTTTTGAGCATCTGTGCTCCACTTAGGCTCTGTGACATCTCTCGAAGTTGTTTGCCTCGGCCAGGCTGGAAAGTGCCCGCTAGTACCTAGAGCTGGGCAGGAGAGGGCAGAGAGCACTTCCATCTGACAGCAGGTTGCAGATTGCCTCGGAAAGAGCCGTGTCCTTGGAATGTGCAGCAAATCCTCTTTCTTTGCAAACCGCGGTTAGTGTGCAGTGCAGGTACGCTCTCCCCTTGCCAAATGGAGTGGGAAAGCTTTTCGCTGAGATAGAGATGACTAGAGAAGCAGAAGCGCGGCTCCGGAGCTATCCGGAGGAAAGTGCCGCTTCCCGGCGTCTTTCGGCTTGAAGAGGCGCTCCGGAGTGCTCCGCTGGCGCTCTGCTGAGCTGTGCGCGAATTAGCCGCTTCTGCGCCTCCGAGAAGCAGAGATCGCGGTTGCTTGGAAGAGGCGAAGAACGAAGCCGCAAAGAAGCGGGCTTGTGTGCGAAGCCTTCCGACTGCCGGAGGACGGTGGCTGCCGCTCTCCTGCCTCTTGAATTCACTCTCGGCAAGCGAATGGAAAGCGTTCCAGGACAACTTGCCTGGGGTTTTGACTTGGTCCTGATGCCTCCCACCTTGGCAAGTCTTGCTCGTCGCCAGAGGCTCCGAGATGCACAGAAGACGGTGGCAGCTGCTGAAAAGAAGGGCAGCGGTGAGTTTGTCGACAAGCAAGAAGATAGGCAGCTGCCTGTGCTTGGGAAGGAGCAGCTGCCTGGTTTTGGCAATTGCCTTCACAGCGCCCAGAAGCCCGGTGCTCTGCTGCTTTGTTTTTCGCAGTCAGTCAATTGCACACTAGTGAAGCTGAGCCAGGCTCTTCAGCTTTGCTGCTTTTGAGCATCTGTGCTCCACTTAGGCTCTGTGACATCTCTGGAGGTTGTTTGCCTCGGCCAGGCTGGAAAGTGCCCGCTAGTACCTAGAGCTGGGCAGGAGAGGGCAGAGAGCACTTCCATCTGACAGCAGGTTGCAGATTGCCTCGGAAAGAGCCGTGTCCTTGGAATGTGCAGCAAATCCTCTTTCTTTGCAAACCGCGGTTAGTGTGCAGTGTAGGTACACTCTCCCCTTGCCAAATGGAGTGGGAAAGCTTTTCGCTAAGCTAGAGATGACTAGAGAAGCAGAAGCGCGGCTCCGGAGCTATCCGGAGGAAAGTGCCGCTTCCCGGCGTCTTTCGGCTTGAAGAGGCGCTCCGGAGTGCTCCGCTGGCGCTCTGCTGAGCTGTGCACGAATTAGCCGCTTCTGCGCCTCCGAGAAGCAGAGATCGCGGTTGCTTGGAAGAGGCGAAGAACGAAGCCGCAAAGAAGCGGGCTTGTGTGCGAAGCCTTCCGACTGCCGGAGGACGGTGGCTGCCGCTCTCCTGCCTCTTGAATTCACTCTCGGCAAGCGAATGGAAAGCGTTCCAGGACAACTTGCCTGGGTTTTGACTTGGTCCTGATGCCTCCCACCTTGGCAAGTCTTGCTCGTCGCCAGAGGCTCCGAGATGCACAGAAGACGGTGGCAGCTGCTGAAAAGAAGGGCAGCGGTGAGTTTGTCGACAAGCAAGAACATAGGCAGCTGCCTGTGCTTGGGAAGGAGCAGCTGCCTGGTTTTGGCAATTGCCTTCACAGCGCCCAGAAGCCCGGTGCTCTGCTGCTTTGTTTTTCGCAGTCAGTCAATTGCACACTAGTGAAGCTGAGCCAGGCTCTTCAGCTTTGCTGCTTTTGAGCATCTGTGCTCCACTTAGGCTCTGTGACATCTCTCGAGGTTGTTTGCCTCGGCCAGGCTGGAAAGTGCCCGCTAGTACCTAGAGCTGGGCAGGAGAGGGCAGAGAGCACTTCCATCTGACAGCAGGTTGCAGATTGCCTCGGAAAGAGCCGTGTCCTTGGAATGTGCAGCAAATCCTCTTTCTTTGCAAACCGCGGTTAGTGTGCAGTGTAGGTACACTCTCCCCTTGCCAAATGGAGTGGGAAAGCTTTTCGCTAAGCTAGAGATGACTAGAGAAGCAGAAGCGCGGCTCCGGAGCTATCCGGAGGAAAGTGCCGCTTCCCGGCGTCTTTCGGCTTGAAGCGGCACTCCGGAGCGCTCCGCTGCCGCTCTACTGAGCTGTGCGCGAATTAGCCGCTTCTTCGCCTCTGAGAAGCAGGGATCGCGGTTGCTTGGAAGAGGCGAAGAACGAAGCCGCAAAGAAGCGGGCTTGTGTGCGAAGCCTTCCGACTGCCGGAGGACGGTGGCTGCCGCTCTCCTGCCTCTTGAATTCACTCTCGGCAAGCGAATGGGAAAGCGTTCCAGGACAACTTGCCTGGGTTTTGACTTGGTCCTGATGCCTCCCACCTTGGCAAGTCTTGCTCGTCGCCAGAGGCTCCGAGATGCACAGAAGACGGTGGCAGCTGCTGAAAAGAAGGCAGCGGTGAGTTTGTCGACAAGCAAGAAGATAGGCAGCTGCCTGTGCTTGGGAAGGAGCAGCTGCCTGGTTTTGGCAATTGCCTTCACAGCGCCCAGAAGCCCGGTGCTCTGCTGCTTTGTTTTTCGCAGTCAGTCAATTGCACACTAGTGAAGCTGAGCCAGGCTCTTCAGCTTTGCTGCTTTTGAGCATCTGTGCTCCACTTAGGCTCTGTGACATCTCTGGAGGTTGTTTGCCTCGGCCAGGCTGGAAAGTGCCCGCTAGTACCTAGAGCTGGGCAGGAGAGGGCAGGAGAGCACTTCCATCTGACAGCAGGTTGCAGATTGCCTCGGAAAGAGCCGTGTCCTTGGAATGTGCAGCAAATCCTCTTTCTTTGCAAACCGCGGTTAGTGTGCAGTGTAGGTACACTCTCCCCTTGCCAAATGGAGTGGGAAAGCTTTTCGCTAAGCTAGAGATGACTAGAGAAGCAGAAGCGCGGCTCCGGAGCTATCCGGAGGAAAGTGCCGCTTCCCGGCGTCTTTCGGCTTGAAGAGGCGCTCCGGAGTGCTCCGCTGGCGCTCTGCTGAGCTGTGCACGAATTAGCCGCTTCTGCGCCTCCGAGAAGCAGAGATCGCGGTTGCTTGGAAGAGGCGAAGAACGAAGCCGCAAAGAAGCGGGCTTGTGTGCGAAGCCTTCCGACTGCCGGAGGACGGTGGCTGCCGCTCTCCTGCCTCTTGAATTCACTCTCGGCAAGCGAATGGAAAGCGTTCCAGGACAACTTGCCTGGGTTTTGACTTGGTCCTGATGCCTCCCACCTTGGCAAGTCTTGCTCGTCGCCAGAGGCTCCGAGATGCACAGAAGACGGTGGCAGCTGCTGAAAAGAAGGGCAGCGGTGAGTTTGTCGACAAGCAAGAACATAGGCAGCTGCCTGTGCTTGGGAAGGAGCAGCTGCCTGGTTTTGGCAATTGCCTTCACAGCGCCCAGAAGCCCAGTGCTCTGCTGCTTTGTTTTTCGCAGTCAGTCAATTGCACACTAGTGAAGCTGAGCCAGGCTCTTCAGCTTTGCTGCTTTTGAGCATCTGTGCTCCACTTAGGCTCTGTGACATCTCTGGAGGTTGTTTGCCTCGGCCAGGCTGGAAAGTGCCCGCTAGTACCTAGAGCTGGGCAGGAGAGGGCAGAGAGCACTTCCATCTGACAGCAGGTTGCAGATTGCCTCGGAAAGAGCCGTGTCCTTGGAATGTGCAGCAAATCCTCTTTCTTTGCAAACCGCGGTTAGTGTGCAGTGTAGGTACACTCTCCCCTTGCCAAATGGAGTGGGAAAGCTTTTCGCTAAGCTAGAGATGACTAGAGAAGCAGAAGCGCGGCTCCGGAGCTATCCGGAGGAAAGTGCCGCTTCCCGGCGTCTTTCGGCTTGAAGCGGCACTCCGGAGCGCTCCGCTGCCGCTCTACTGAGCTGTGCGCGAATTAGCCGCTTCTTCGCCTCTGAGAAGCAGGGATCGCGGTTGCTTGGAAGAGGCGAAGAACGAAGCCGCAAAGAAGCGGGGCTTGTGTGCGAAGCCTTCCGACTGCCGGAGGACGGTGGCTTCCGCTCTCCTGCCTCTTGAATTCACTCTCGGCAAGCGAATGGAAAGTGTTCCAGGACAACTTGCCTGGGTTTTGACTTGGTCCTGATGCCTCCCACCTTGGCAAGTCTTGCTCGTCGCCAGAGGCTCCGAGATGCACAGAAGACGGTGGCAGCTGCTGAAAAGAAGGGCAGCGGTGAGTTTGTCGACAAGCAAGAACATAGGCAGCTGCCTGTGCTTGGGAAGGAGCAGCTGCCTGGTTTTGGCAATTGCCTTCACAGCGCCCAGAAGCCCGGTGCTCTGCTGCTTTGTTTTTCGCAGTCAGTCAATTGCACACTAGTGAAGCTGAGCCAGGCTCTTCAGCTTTGCTGCTTTTGAGCATCTGTGCTCCACTTAGGCTCTGTGACATCTCTCGAGGTTGTTTGCCTCGGCCAGGCTGGAAAGTGCCCGCTAGTACCTAGAGCTGGGCAGGAGAGGGCAGAGAGCACTTCCATCTGACAGCAGGTTGCAGATTGCCTCGGAAAGAGCCGTGTCCTTGGAATGTGCAGCAAATCCTCTTTCTTTGCAAACCGCGGTTAGTGTGCAGTGTAGGTACACTCTCCCCTTGCCAAATGGAGTGGGAAAGCTTTTCGCTAAGCTAGAGATGACTAGAGAAGCAGAAGCGCGGCTCCGGAGCTATCCGGAGGAAAGTGCCGCTTCCCGGCGTCTTTCGGCTTGAAGAGGCGCTCCGGAGTGCTCCGCTGGCGCTCTGCTGAGCTGTGCGCGAATTAGCCGCTTCTGCGCCTCCGAGAAGCAGAGATCGCGGTTGCTTGGAAGAGGCGAAGAACGAAGCCGCAAGAAGCGGGGCTTGTGTGCGAAGCCTTCCGACTGCCGGAGGACGGTGGCTGCCGCTCTCCTGCCTCTTGAATTCACTCTCGGCAAGCGAATGGAAAGCGTTCCAGGACAACTTGCCTGGGTTTTGACTTGGTCCTGATGCGTCCCACCTTGGCAAGTCTTGCTCGTCGCCAGAGGCTCCGAGATGCACAGAAGACGGTGGCAGCTGCTGAAAAGAAGGGCAGCGGTGAGTTTGTCGACAAGCAAGAAGATAGGCAGCTGCCTGTGCTTGGGAAGGAGCAGCTGCCTGGTTTTGGCAATTGCCTTCACAGCGCCCAGAAGCCCGGTGCTCTGCTGCTTTGTTTTTCGCAGTCAGTCAATTGCACACTAGTGAAGCTGAGCCAGGCTCTTCAGCTTTGCTGCTTTTGAGCATCTGTGCTCCACTTAGGCTCTGTGACATCTCTGGAGGTTGTTTGCCTCGGCCAGGCTGGAAAGTGCCCGCTAGTACCTAGAGCTGGGCAGGAGAGGGCAGAGAGCACTTCCATCTGACAGCAGGTTGCAGATTGCCTCGGAAAGAGCCGTGTCCTTGGAATGTGCAGCAAATCCTCTTTCTTTGCAAACCGCGGTTAGTGTGCAGTGTAGGTACACTCTCCCCTTGCCAAATGGAGTGGGAAAGCTTTTCGCTAAGCTAGAGATGACTAGAGAAGCAGAAGCGCGGCTCCGGAGCTATCCGGAGGGAAAGTGCCGCTTCCCGGCGTCTTTCGGCTTGAAGAGGCGCTCCGGAGTGCTCCGCTGGCGCTCTGCTGAGCTGTGCACGAATTAGCCGCTTCTGCGCCTCCGAGAAGCAGAGATCGCGGTTGCTTGGAAGAGGCGAAGAACGAAGCCGCAAAGAAGCGGGCTTGTGTGCGAAGCCTTCCGACTGCCGGAGGACGGTGGCTGCCGCTCTCCTGCCTCTTGAATTCACTCTCGGCAAGCGAATGGAAAGCGTTCCAGGACAACTTGCCTGGGTTTTGACTTGGTCCTGATGCCTCCCACCTTGGCAAGTCTTGCTCGTCGCCAGAGGCTCCGAGATGCACAGAAGACGGTGGCAGCTGCTGAAAAGAAGGGCAGCGGTGAGTTTGTCGACAAGCAAGAACATAGGCAGCTGCCTGTGCTTGGGAAGGAGCAGCTGCCTGGTTTTGGCAATTGCCTTCACAGCGCCCAGAAGCCCGGTGCTCTGCTGCTTTGTTTTTCGCAGTCAGTCAATTGCACACTAGTGAAGCTGAGCCAGGCTCTTCAGCTTTGCTGCTTTTGAGCATCTGTGCTCCACTTAGGCTCTGTGACATCTCTCGAGGTTGTTTGCCTCGGCCAGGCTGGAAAGTGCCCGCTAGTACCTAGAGCTGGGCAGGAGAGGGCAGAGAGCACTTCCATCTGACAGCAGGTTGCAGATTGCCTCGGAAAGAGCCGTGTCCTTGGAATGTGCAGCAAATCCTCTTTCTTTGCAAACCGCGGTTAGTGTGCAGTGTAGGTACACTCTCCCCTTGCCAACTGGAGTGGGAAAGCTTTTCGCTAAGCTAGAGATGACTAGAGAAGCAGAAGCGCGGCTCCGGAGCTATCCGGAGGGAAAGTGCCGCTTCCCGGCGTCTTTCGGCTTGAAGCGGCACTCCGGAGCGCTCCGCTGCCGCTCTACTGAGCTGTGCGCGAATTAGCCGCTTCTTCGCCTCTGAGAAGCAGGGATCGCGGTTGCTTGGAAGAGGCGAAGAACGAAGCCGCAAAGAAGCGGGCTTGTGTGCGAAGCCTTCCGACTGCCGGAGGACGGTGGCTGCCGCTCTCCTGCCTCTTGAATTCACTCTCGGCAAGCGAATGGAAAGTGTTCCAGGACAACTTGCCTGGGTTTTGACTTGGTCCTGATGCCTCCCACCTTGGCAAGTCTTGCTCGTCGCCAGAGGCTCCGAGATGCACAGAAGACGGTGGCAGCTGCTGAAAAGAAGGGCAGCGGTGAGTTTGTCGACAAGCAAGAAGATAGGCAGCTGCCTGTGCTTGGGAAGGAGCAGCTGCCTGGTTTTGGCAATTGCCTTCACAGCGCCCAGAAGCCCGGTGCTCTGCTGCTTTGTATTTCGCAGTCAGTCAATTGCACACTAGTGAAGCTGAGCCAGGCTCTTCAGCTTTGCTGCTTTTGAGCATCTGTGCTCCACTTAGGCTCTGTGACATCTCTGGAGGTTGTTTGCCTCGCCCAGGCTGGAAAGTGCCCGCTAGTACCTAGAGCTGGGCAGGAGAGGGCAGAGAGCACTTCCATCTGACAGCAGGTTGCAGATTGCCTCGGAAAGAGCCGTGTCCTTGGAATGTGCAGCAAATCCTCTTTCTTTGCAAACCGCGGTTAGTGTGCAGTGCAGGTACGCTCTCCCCTTGCCAAATGGAGTGGGAAAGCTTTTCGCTGAGATAGAGATGACTAGAGAAGCAGAAGCGCGGCTCCGGAGCTATCCGGAGGAAAGTGCCGCTTCCCGGCGTCTTTCGGCTTGAAGAGGCGCTCCGGAGTGCTCCGCTGGCGCTCTGCTGAGCTGTGCGCGAATTAGCCGCTTCTTCGCCTCCGAGAAGCAGAGATCGCGGTTGCTTGGAAGAGGCGAAGAACGAAGCCGCAAAGAAGCGGGCTTGTGTGCGAAGCCTTCCGACTGCCGGAGGACGGTGGCTGCCGCTCTCCTGCCTCTTGAATTCACTCTCGGCAAGCGAATGGAAAGTGTTCCAGGACAACTTGCCTGGGTTTTGACTTGGTCCTGATGCCTCCCACCTTGGCAAGTCTTGCTCGTCGCCAGAGGCTCCGAGATGCACAGAAGACGGTGGCAGCTGCTGAAAAGAAGGGCAGCGGTGAGTTTGTCGACAAGCAAGAACATAGGCAGCTGCCTGTGCTTGGGAAGGAGCAGCTGCCTGGTTTTGGCAATTGCCTTCACAGCGCCCAGAAGCCCGGTGCTCTGCTGCTTTGTTTTTCGCAGTCAGTCAATTGCACACTAGTGAAGCTGAGCCAGGCTCTTCAGCTTTGCTGCTTTTGAGCATCTGTGCTCCACTTAGGCTCTGTGACATCTCTGGAGGTTGTTTGCCTCGGCCAGGCTAGAAAGTGCCCGCTAGTACCTAGAGCTGGGCAGGAGAGGGCAGAGAGCACTTCCATCTGACAGCAGGTTGCAGATTGCCTCGGAAAGAGCCGTGTCCTTGGAATGTGCAGCAAATCCTCTTTCTTTGCAAACCGCGGTTAGTGTGCAGTGTAGGTACACTCTCCCCTTGCCAAATGGAGTGGGAAAGCTTTTCGCTAAGCTAGAGATGACTAGAGAAGCAGAAGCGCGGCTCCGAGCTATCCGGAGGAAAGTGCCGCTTCCCGGCGGTCTTTCGGCTTGAAGAGGCGCTCCGGAGTGCTCCGCTGGCGCTCTGCTGAGCTGTGCACGAATTAGCCGCTTCTGCGCCTCCGAGAAGCAGAGATCGCGGTTGCTTGGAAGAGGCGAAGAACGAAGCCGCAAAGAAGCGGGCTTGTGTGCGAAGCCTTCCGACTGCCGGAGGACGGTGGCTGCCGCTCTCCTGCCTCTTGAATTCACTCTCGGCAAGGCGAATGGAAAGCGTTCCAGGACAACTTGCCTGGGTTTTGACTTGGTCCTGATGCCTCCCACCTTGGCAAGTCTTGCTCGTCGCCAGAGGCTCCGAGATGCACAGAAGACGGTGGCAGCTGCTGAAAAGAAGGGCAGCGGTGAGTTTGTCGACAAGCAAGAACATAGGCAGCTGCCTGTGCTTGGGAAGGAGCAGCTGCCTGGTTTTGGCAATTGCCTTCACAGCGCCCAGAAGCCCGGTGCTCTGCTGCTTTGTTTTTCGCAGTCAGTCAATTGCACACTAGTGAAGCTGAGCCAGGCTCTTCAGCTTTGCTGCTTTTGAGCATCTGTGCTCCACTTAGGCTCTGTGACATTTCTCGAGGTTGTTTGCCTCGGCCAGGCTGGAAAGTGCCCGCTAGTACCTAGAGCTGGGCAGGAGAGGGCAGAGAGCACTTCCATCTGACAGCAGGTTGCAGATTGCCTCGGAAAGAGCCGTGTCCTTGGGAATGTGCAGCAAATCCTCTTTCTTTGCAAACCGCGGTTAGTGTGCAGTGCAGGTACGCTCTCCCCTTGCCAAATGGAGTGGGGAAAGCTTTTCGCTGAGATAGAGATGACTAGAGAAGCAGAAGCGCGGCTCCGGAGCTATCCGAGGAAAGTGCCGCTTCCCGGCGTCTTTCGGCTTGAAGAGGCGCTCCGGAGTGCTCCGCTGGCGCTCTGCTGAGCTGTGCGCGAATTAGCCGCTTCTTCGCCTCCGAGAAGCAGAGATCGCGGTTGCTTGGAAGAGGCGAAGAACGAAGCCGCAAAGAAGCGGGCTTGTGTGCGAAGCCTTCCGACTGCCGGAGGACGGTGGCTGCCGCTCTCCTGCCTCTTGAATTCACTCTCGGCAAGCGAATGGAAAGTGTTCCAGGACAACTTGCCTGGGTTTTGACTTGGTCCTGATGCCTCCCACCTTGGCAAGTCTTGCTCGTCGCCAGAGGCTCCGAGATGCACAGAAGACGGTGGCAGCTGCTGAAAAGAAGGGCAGCGGTGAGTTTGTCGACAAGCAAGAACATAGGCAGCTGCCTGTGCTTGGGAAGGAGCAGCTGCCTGGTTTTGGCAATTGCCTTCACAGCGCCCAGAAGCCCGGTGCTCTGCTGCTTTGTTTTTCGCAGTCAGTCAATTGCACACTAGTGAAGCTGAGCCAGGCTCTTCAGCTTTGCTGCTTTTGAGCATCTGTGCTCCACTTAGGCTCTGTGACATCTCTGGAGGTTGTTTGCCTCGGCCAGGCTAGAAAGTGCCCGCTAGTACCTAGAGCTGGGCAGGAGAGGGCAGAGAGCACTTCCATCTGACAGCAGGTTGCAGATTGCCTCGGAAAGAGCCGTGTCCTTGGAATGTGCAGCAAATCCTCTTTCTTTGCAAACCGCGGTTAGTGTGCAGTGTAGGTACACTCTCCCCTTGCCAAATGGAGTGGGAAAGCTTTTCGCTAAGCTAGAGATGACTAGAGAAGCAGAAGCGCGGCTCCGGAGCTATCCGGAGGAAAGTGCCGCTTCCCGGCGTCTTTCGGCTTGAAGAGGCGCTCCGGAGTGCTCCGCTGGCGCTCTGCTGAGCTGTGCACGAATTAGCCGCTTCTGCGCCTCCGAGAAGCAGAGATCGCGGTTGCTTGGAAGAGGCGAAGAACGAAGCCGCAAAGAAGCGGGCTTGTGTGCGAAGCCTTCCGACTGCCGGAGGACGGTGGCTGCCGCTCTCCTGCCTCTTGAATTCACTCTCGGCAAGCGAATGGAAAGCGTTCCAGGACAACTTGCCTGGGTTTTGACTTGGTCCTGATGCCTCCCACCTTGGCAAGTCTTGCTCGTCGCCAGAGGCTCCGAGATGCACAGAAGACGGTGGCAGCTGCTGAAAAGAAGGGCAGCGGTGAGTTTGTCGACAAGCAAGAACATAGGCAGCTGCCTGTGCTTGGGAAGGAGCAGCTGCCTGGTTTTGGCAATTGCCTTCACAGCGCCCAGAAGCCCGGTGCTCTGCTGCTTTGTTTTTCGCAGTCAGTCAATTGCACACTAGTGAAGCTGAGCCAGGCTCTTCAGCTTTGCTGCTTTTGAGCATCTGTGCTCCACTTATGCTCTGTGACATCTCTCAAGGTTGTTTGCCTCGGCCAGGCTGGAAAGTGCCCGCTAGTACCTAGAGCTGGGCAGGAGAGGGCAGAGAGCACTTCCATCTGACAGCAGGTTGCAGATTGCCTCGGAAAGAGCCGTGTCCTTGGAATGTGCAGCAAATCCTCTTTCTTTGCAAACCGCGGTTAGTGTGCAGTGCAGGTACGCTCTCCCCTTGCCAAATGGAGTGGGAAAGCTTTTCGCTGAGATAGAGATGACTAGAGAAGCAGAAGCGCGGCTCCGGAGCTATCCGGAGGAAAGTGCCGCTTCCCGGCGTCTTTCGGCTTGAAGCGGCGCTCCAGAGCGCTTGGCTGCCGCTTTACTGAGCTGTGCGCGAATTAGCCGCTTCTTCGCCTCCGAGAAGCAGAGATCGCGGTTGCTTGGAAGAGGCGAAGAACGAAGCCGCAAAGAAGCGGGCTTGTGTGCCAAGCCTTCCGACTGCCGGAGGACGGTGGCTGCCGCTCTCCTGCCTGTTGAATTCACTCTCGGCAAGCGAATGGAAAGTGTTCCAGGACAACTTGCCTGGGTTTTGACTTGGTCCTGATGCCTCCCACCTTGGCAAGCCTTGCTCGTCGCCAGAGGCTCCGAGATGCACAGAAGACGGTGGCAGCTGCTGAAAAGAAGGGCAGCGGTGAGTTTGTCGACAAGCAAGAACATAGGCAGCTGCCTGTGCTTGGGAAGGAGCAGCTGCCTGGTTTTGGCAATTGCCTTCACAGCGCCCAGAAGCCCGGTGCTCTGCTGCTTTGTTTTTCGCAGTCAGTCAATTGCACACTAGTGAAGCTGAGCCAGGCTCTTCAGCTTTGCTGCTTTTGAGCATCTGTGCTCCACTTAGGCTCTGTGACATCTCTGGAGGTTGTTTGCCTCGGCCAGGCTGGCAAGTGCCCGCTAGTACCTAGAGCTGGGCAGGAGAGGGCAGAGAGCACTTCCATCTGACAGCAGGTTGCAGATTGCCTCGGAAAGAGCCGTGTCCTTGGAATGTGCAGCAAATCCTCTTTCTTTGCAAACCGCGGTTAGTGTGCAGTGCAGGTACGCTCTCCCCTTGCCAAATGGAGTGGGAAAGCTTTTCGCTGAGATAGAGATGACTAGAGAAGCAGAAGCGCGGCTCCGGAGCTATCCGGAGGAAAGTGCCGCTTCCCGGCGTCTTTCGGCTTGAAGCGGCGCTCCAGAGCGCTTTGCTGCCGCTTTACTGAGCTGTGCGCGAATTAGCCGCTTCTTCGCCTCCGAGAAGCAGAGATCGCGGTTGCTTGGAAGAGGCGAAGAACGAAGCCGCAAAGAAGCGGGCTTGTGTGCGAAGCCTTCCGACTGCCGGAGGACGGTGGCTGCCGCTCTCCTGCCTGTTGAATTCACTCTCGGCAAGCGAATGGAAAGCGTTCCAGGACAACTTGCCTGGGTTTTGACTTGGTCCTGATGCGTCCCACCTTGGCAAGTCTTGCTCGTCGCCAGAGGCTCCGAGATGCACAGAAGACGGTGGCAGCTGCTGAAAAGAAGGGCAGCGGTGAGTTTGTCGACAAGCAAGAACATAGGCAGCTGCCTGTGCTTGGGAAGGAGCAGCTGCCTGGTTTTGGCAATTGCCTTCACAGCGCCCAGAAGCCCGGTGCTCTGCTGCTTTGTTTTTCGCAGTCAGTCAATTGCACACTAGTGAAGCTGAGCCAGGCTCTTCAGCTTTGCTGCTTTTGAGCATCTGTGCTCCACTTATGCTGTGTGACATCTCTGGAGGTTGTTTGCCTCGGCCAGGCTGGAAAGTGCCCGCTAGTACCTAGAGCTGGGCAGGAGAGGGCAGAGAGCACTTCCATCTGACAGCAGGTTGCAGATTGCCTCGGAAAGAGCCGTGTCTTTGGAATGTGCAGCAAATCCTCTTTCTTTGCAAACCGCGGTTAGTGTGCAGTGTAGGTACACTCTCCCCTTGCCAAATGGAGTGGGAAAGCTTTTCGCTAAGCTAGAGATGACTAGAGAAGCAGAAGCGCGGCTCCGGAGCTATCCGGAGGAAAGTGCCGCTTCCCGGCGTCTTTCGGCTTGAAGAGGCGCTCCGGAGTGCTCCGCTGGCGCTCTGCTGAGCTGTGCGCGAATTAGCCGCTTCTGCGCCTCCGAGAAGCAGAGATCGCGGTTGCTTGGAAGAGGCGAAGAACGAAGCCGCAAAGAAGCGGGCTTGTGTGCGAAGCCTTCCGACTGCCGGAGGACGGTGGCTGCCGCTCTCCTGCCTCTTGAATTCACTCTCGGCAAGCGAATGGAAAGCGTTCCAGGACAACTTGCCTGGGTTTTGACTTGGTCCTGATGCCTCCCACCTTGGCAAGTCTTGCTCGTCGCCAGAGGCTCCGAGATGCACAGAAGACGGTGGCAGCTGCTGAAAAGAAGGGCAGCGGTGAGTTTGTCGACAAGCAAGAACATAGGCAGCTGCCTGTGCTTGGGAAGGAGCAGCTGCCTGGTTTTGGCAATTGCCTTCACAGCGCCCAGAAGCCCGGTGCTCTGCTGCTTTGTTTTTCGCAGTCAGTCAATTGCACACTAGTGAAGCTGGGCCAGGCTCTTCAGCTTTGCTGCTTTTGAGCATCTGTGCTCCACTTATGCTCTGTGACATCTCTCAAGGTTGTTTGCCTCGGCCAGGCTGGAAAGTGCCCGCTAGTACCTAGAGCTGGGCAGGAGAGGGCAGAGAGCACTTCCATCTGACAGCAGGTTGCAGATTGCCTCGGAAAGAGCCGTGTCCTTGGAATGTGCAGCAAATCCTCTTTCTTTGCAAACCGCGGTTAGTGTGCAGTGCAGGTACGCTCTCCCCTTGCCAAATGGAGTGGGAAAGCTTTTCGCTGAGATAGAGATGACTAGAGAAGCAGAAGCGCGGCTCCGGAGCTATCCGGAGGAAAGTGCCGCTTCCCGGCGTCTTTCGGCTTGAAGCGGCGCTCCAGAGCGCTTTGCTGCCGCTTTACTGAGCTGTGCGCGAATTAGCCGCTTCTTCGCCTCCGAGAAGCAGAGATCGCGGTTGCTTGGAAGAGGCGAAGAACGAAGCCGCAAAGAAGCGGGCTTGTGTGCCAAGCCTTCCGACTGCCGGAGGACGGTGGCTGCCGCTCTCCTGCCTGTTGAATTCACTCTCGGCAAGCGAATGGAAAGTGTTCCAGGACAACTTGCCTGGGTTTTGACTTGGTCCTGATGCCTCCCACCTTGGCAAGCCTTGCTCGTCGCCAGAGGCTCCGAGATGCACAGAAGACGGTGGCAGCTGCTGAAAAGAAGGGCAGCGGTGAGTTTGTCGACAAGCAAGAAGATAGGCAGCTGCCTGTGCTTGGGAAGGAGCAGCTGCCTGGTTTTGGCAATTGCCTTCACAGCGCCCAGAAGCCCGGTGCTCTGCTGCTTTGTTTTTCGCAGTCAGTCAATTGCACACTAGTGAAGCTGAGCCAGGCTCTTCAGCTTTGCTGCTTTTGAGCATCTGTGCTCCACTTAGGCTCTGTGACATCTCTGGAGGTTGTTTGCCTCGGCCAGGCTGGCAAGTGCCCGCTAGTACCTAGAGCTGGGCAGGAGAGGGCAGAGAGCACTTCCATCTGACAGCAGGTTGCAGATTGCCTCGGAAAGAGCCGTGTCCTTGGAATGTGCAGCAAATCCTCTTTCTTTGCAAACCGCGGTTAGTGTGCAGTGCAGGTACGCTCTCCCCTTGCCAAATGGAGTGGGAAAGCTTTTCGCTGAGATAGAGATGACTAGAGAAGCAGAAGCGCGGCTCCGGAGCTATCCGGAGGAAAGTGCCGCTTCCCGGCGTCTTTCGGCTTGAAGCGGCGCTCCAGAGCGCTTTGCTGCCGCTTTACTGAGCTGTGCGCGAATTAGCCGCTTCTTCGCCTCCGAGAAGCAGAGATCGCGGTTGCTTGGAAGAGGCGAAGAACGAAGCCGCAAAGAAGCGGGCTTGTGTGCGAAGCCTTCCGACTGCCGGAGGACGGTGGCTGCCGCTCTCCTGCCTGTTGAATTCACTCTCGGCAAGCGAATGGAAAGCGTTCCAGGACAACTTGCCTGGGTTTTGACTTGGTCCTGATGCGTCCCACCTTGGCAAGTCTTGCTCGTCGCCAGAGGCTCCGAGATGCACAGAAGACGGTGGCAGCTGCTGAAAAGAAGGGCAGCGGTGAGTTTGTCGACAAGCAAGAACATAGGCAGCTGCCTGTGCTTGGGAAGGAGCAGCTGCCTGGTTTTGGCAATTGCCTTCACAGCGCCCAGAAGCCCGGTGCTCTGCTGCTTTGTTTTTCGCAGTCAGTCAATTGCACACTAGTGAAGCTGAGCCAGGCTCTTCAGCTTTGCTGCTTTTGAGCATCTGTGCTCCACTTAGGCTCTGTGACATCTCTGGAGGTTGTTTGCCTCGGCCAGGCTGGAAAGTGCCCGCTAGTACCTAGAGCTGGGCAGGAGAGGGCAGAGAGCACTTCCATCTGACAGCAGGTTGCAGATTGCCTCGGAAAGAGCCGTGTCTTTGGAATGTGCCGCAAATCCTCTTTCTTTGCAAACCGCGGTTAGTGTGCAGTGTAGGTACACTCTCCCCTTGCCAAATGGAGTGGGAAAGCTTTTCGCTAAGCTAGAGATGACTAGAGAAGCAGAAGCGCGGCTCCGGAGCTATCCGGAGGAAAGTGCCGCTTCCCGGCGTCTTTCGGCTTGAAGAGGCGCTCCGGAGTGCTCCGCTGGCGCTCTGCTGAGCTGTGCGCGAATTAGCCGCTTCTGCGCCTCCGAGAAGCAGAGATCGCGGTTGCTTGGAAGAGGCGAAGAACGAAGCCGCAAAGAAGCGGGCTTGTGTGCGAAGCCTTCCGACTGCCGGAGGACAGTGGCTGCCGCTCTCCTGCCTGTTGAATTCACTCTCGGCAAGCGAATGGAAAGCGTTCCAGGACAACTTGCCTGGGTTTTGACTTGGTCCTGATGCGTCCCACCTTGGCAAGTCTTGCTCGTCGCCAGAGGCTCCGAGATGCACAGAAGACGGTGGCAGCTGCTGAAAAGAAGGGCAGCGGTGAGTTTGTCGACAAGCAAGAACATAGGCAGCTGCCTGTGCTTGGGAAGGAGCAGCTGCCTGGTTTTGGCAATTGCCTTCACAGCGCCCAGAAGCCCGGTGCTGTGCTGCTTTGTTTTTCGCAGTCAGTCAATTGCACACTAGTGAAGCTGAGCCAGGCTCTTCAGCTTTGCTGCTTTTGAGCATCTGTGCTCCACTTAGGCTCTGTGACATCTCTGGAGGTTGTTTGCCTCGGCCAGGCTGGCAAGTGCCCGCTAGTACCTAGAGCTGGGCAGGAGAGGGCAGAGAGCACTTCCATCTGACAGCAGGTTGCAGATTGCCTCGGAAAGAGCCGTGTCCTTGGAATGTGCAGCAAATCCTCTTTCTTTGCAAACCGCGGTTAGTGTGCAGTGCAGGTACGCTCTCCCCTTGCCAAATGGAGTGGGAAAGCTTTTCGCTGAGATAGAGATGACTAGAGAAGCAGAAGCGCGGCTCCGGAGCTATCCGGAGGAAAGTGCCGCTTCCCGGCGTCTTTCGGCTTGAAGCGGCGCTCCAGAGCGCTTTGCTGCCGCTTTACTGAGCTGTGCGCGAATTAGCCGCTTCTGCGCCTCCGAGAAGCAGAGATCGCGGTTGCTTGGAAGAGGCGAAGAACGAAGCCGCAAAGAAGCGGGCTTGTGTGCGAAGCCTTCCGACTGCCGGAGGACGGTGGCTGCCGCTCTCCTGCCTGTTGAATTCACTCTCGGCAAGCGAATGGAAAGCGTTCCAGGACAACTTGCCTGGGTTTTGACTTGGTCCTGATGCGTCCCACCTTGGCAAGCCTTGCTCGTCGCCAGAGGCTCCGAGATGCACAGAAGACGGTGGCAGCTGCTGAAAAGAAGGGCAGCGGTGAGTTTGTCGACAAGCAAGAACATAGGCAGCTGCCTGTGCTTGGGAAGGAGCAACTGCCTGGTTTTGGCAATTGCCTTCACAGCGCCCAGAAGCCCGGTGCTCTGTTGCTTTGTTTTTCGCAGTCAGTCAATTGCACACTAGTGAAGCTGAGCCAGGCTCTTCAGCTTTGCTGCTTTTGAGCATCTGTGCTCCACTTATGCTCTGTGACATCTCTCGAGGTTGTTTGCCTCGCCCAGGCTGGAAAGTGCCCGCTAGTACCTAGAGCTGGGCAGGAGAGGGCAGAGAGCACTTCCATCTGACAGCAGGTTGCAGATTGCCTCGGAAAGAGCCGTGTCTTTGGAATGTGCAGCAAATCCTCTTTCTTTGCAAACCGCGGTTAGTGTGCAGTGTAGGTACACTCTCCCCTTGCCAAATGGAGTGGGAAAGCTTTTCGCTAAGCTAGAGATGACTAGAGAAGCAGAAGCGCGGCTCCGGAGCTATCCGGAGGAAAGTGCCGCTTCCGGCGTCTTTCGGCTTGAAGAGGCGCTCCGGAGTGCTCCGCTGGCGCTCTGCTGAGCTGTGCGCGAATTAGCCGCTTCTGCGCCTCCGAGAAGCAGAGATCGCGGTTGCTTGGAAGAGGCGAAGAACGAAGCCGCAAAGAAGCGGGCTTGTGTGCGAAGCCTTCCGACTGCGGAGGACGGTGGCTGCCGCTCTCCTGCCTGTTGAATTCACTCTCGGCAAGCGAATGGAAAGCGTTCCAGGACAACTTGCCTGGGTTTTGACTTGGTCCTGATGCGTCCCACCTTGGCAAGTCTTGCTCGTCGCCAGAGGCTCCGAGATGCACAGAAGACGGTGGCAGCTGCTGAAAAGAAGGGCAGCGGTGAGTTTGTCGACAAGCAAGAACATAGGCAGCTGCCTGTGCTTGGGAAGGAGCAGCTGCCTGGTTTTGGCAATTGCCTTCAAAGCGCCCAGAAACCCGGTGCTCTGTTGCTTTGTTTTTCGCAGTCAGTCAATTGCACACTAGTGAAGCTGAGCCAGGCTCTTCAGCTTTGCTGCTTTTGAGCATCTGTGCTCCACTTATGCTCTGTGACATCTCTCGAGGTTGTTTGCCTCGGCCAGGCTGGAAAGTGCCCGCTAGTACCTAGAGCTGGGCAGGAGAGGGCAGAGAGCACTTCCATCTGACAGCAGGTTGCAGATTGCCTCGGAAAGAGCCGTGTCCTTGGAATGTGCAGCAAATCCTCTTTCTTTGCAAACCGCGGTTAGTGTGCAGTGCAGGTACGCTCTCCCCTTGCCAAATGGAGTGGGAAAGCTTTTCGCTGAGATAGAGATGACTAGAGAAGCAGAAGCGCGGCTCCGGAGCTATCCGGAGGAAAGTGCCGCTTCCCGGCGTCTTTCGGCTTGAAGCGGCGCTCCAGAGCGCTTTGCTGCCGCTCTGCTGAGCTGTGCACGAATTAGCCGCTTCTGCGCCTCCGAGAAGCAGAGATCGCGGTTGCTTGGAAGAGGCGAAGAACGAAGCCGCAAAGAAGCGGGCTTGTGTGCGAAGCCTTCCGACTGCCGGAGGACGGTGGCTGCCGCTCTCCTGCCTGTTGAATTCACTCTCGGCAAGCGAATGGAAAGCGTTCCAGGACAACTTGCCTGGGTTTTGACTTGGTCCTGATGCGTCCCACCTTGGCAAGTCTTGCTCGTCGCCAGAGGCTCCGAGATGCACAGAAGACGGTGGCAGCTGCTGAAAAGAAGGGCAGCGGTGAGTTTGTCGACAAGCAAGAACATAGGCAGCTGCCTGTGCTTGGGAAGGAGCAGCTGCCTGGTTTTGGCAATTGCCTTCACAGCGCCCAGAAGCCCGGTGCTCTGCTGCTTTGTTTTTCGCAGTCAGTCAATTGCACACTAGTGAAGCTGAGCCAGGCTCTTCAGCTTTGCTGCTTTTGAGCATCTGTGCTCCACTTAGGCTCTGTGACATCTCTGGAGGTTGTTTGCCTCGGCCAGGCTGGAAAGTGCCCGCTAGTACCTAGAGCTGGGCAGGAGAGGGCAGAGAGCACTTCCATCTGACAGCAGGTTGCAGATTGCCTCGGAAAGAGCCGTGTCCTTGGAATGTGCAGCAAATCCTCTTTCTTTGCAAACCGCGGTTAGTGTGCAGTGTAGGTACACTCTCCCCTTGCCAAATGGAGTGGGAAAGCTTTTCGCTAAGCTAGAGATGACTAGAGAAGCAGAAGCGCGGCTCCGGAGCTATCCGGAGGGAAGTGCCGCTTCCCGGCGTCTTTCGGCTTGAAGAGGCGCTCCGGAGCGCTCCGCTGGCGCTCTGCTGAGCTGTGCGCGAATTAGCCGCTTCTGCGCCTCCGAGAAGCAGAGATCGCGGTTGCTTGGAAGAGGCGAAGAACGAAGCCGCAAAGAAGCGGGCTTGTGTGCGAAGCCTTCCGACTGCCGGAGGACGGTGGCTGCCGCTCTCCTGCCTGTTGAATTCACTCTCGGCAAGCGAATGGAAAGCGTTCGAGGACAACTTGCCTGGGTTTTGACTTGGTCCTGATGCCTCCCACCTTGGCAAGCCTTGCTCGTCGCCAGAGGCTCCGAGATGCACAGAAGACGGTGGCAGCTGCTGAAAAGAAGGGCAGCGGTGAGTTTGTCGACAAGCAAGAACATAGGCAGCTGCCTGTGCTTGGGAAGGAGCAGCTGCCTGGTTTTGGCAATTGCCTTCACAGCGCCCAGAAGCCCGGTGCTCTGCTGCTTTGTTTTTCGCAGTCAGTCAATTGCACACTAGTGAAGCTGAGCCAGGCTCTTCAGCTTTGCTGCTTTTGAGCATCTGTGCTCCACTTAGGCTCTGTGACATCTCTCGAGGTTGTTTGCCTCGGCCAGGCTGGAAAGTGCCCGCTAGTACCTAGAGCTGGGCAGGAGAGGGCAGAGAGCACTTCCATCTGACAGCAGGTTGCAGATTGCCTCGGAAAGAGCCGTGTCTTTGGAATGTGCAGCAAATCCTCTTTCTTTGCAAACCGCGGTTAGTGTGCAGTGTAGGTACACTCTCCCCTTGCCAAATGGAGTGGGAAAGCTTTTCGCTAAGCTAGAGATGACTAGAGAAGCAGAAGCGCGGCTCCGGAGCTATCCGGAGGAAAGTGCCGCTTCCCGGCGTCTTTCGGCTTGAAGAGGCGCTCCGGAGTGCTCCGCTGGCGCTCTGCTGAGCTGTGCGCGAATTAGCCGCTTCTGCGCCTCCGAGAAGCAGAGATCGCGGTTGCTTGGAAGAGGCGAAGAACGAAGCCGCAAAGAAGCGGGCTTGTGTGCGAAGCCTTCCGACTGCCGGAGGACGGTGGCTGCCGCTCTCCTGCCTGTTGAATTCACTCTCGGCAAGCGAATGGAAAGCGTTCCAGGACAACTTGCCTGGGTTTTGACTTGGTCCTGATGCCTCCCACCTTGGCAAGCCTTGCTCGTCGCCAGAGGCTCCGAGATGCACAGAAGACGGTGGCAGCTGCTGAAAAGAAGGGCAGCGGTGAGTTTGTCGACAAGCAAGAACATAGGCAGCTGCCTGTGCTTGGGAAGGAGCAGCTGCCTGGTTTTGGCAATTGCCTTCACAGCGCCCAGAAGCCCGGTGCTCTGCTGCTTTGTTTTTCGCAGTCAGTCAATTGCACACTAGTGAAGCTGAGCCAGGCTCTTCAGCTTTGCTGCTTTTGAGCATCTGTGCTCCACTTAGGCTCTGTGACATCTCTGGAGGTTGTTTGCCTCGGCCAGGCTGGAAAGTGCCCGCTAGTACCTAGAGCTGGGCAGGAGAGGGCAGAGAGCACTTCCATCTGACAGCAGGTTGCAGATTGCCTCGGAAAGAGCCGTGTCTTTGGAATGTGCAGCAAATCCTCTTTCTTTGCAAACCGCGGTTAGTGTGCAGTGTAGGTACACTCTCCCCTTGCCAAATGGAGTGGGAAAGCTTTTCGCTAAGCTAGAGATGACTAGAGAAGCAGAAGCGCGGCTCCGGAGCTATCCGGAGGAAAGTGCCGCTTCCCGGCGTCTTTCGGCTTGAAGAGGCGCTCCGGAGTGCTCCGCTGGCGCTCTGCTGAGCTGTGCGCGAATTAGCCGCTTCTGCGCCTCCGAGAAGCAGAGATCGCGGTTGCTTGGAAGAGGCGAAGAACGAAGCCGCAAAGAAGCGGGCTTGTGTGCGAAGCCTTCCGACTGCCGGAGGACGGTGGCTGCCGCTCTCCTGCCTGTTGAATTCACTCTCGGCAAGCGAATGGAAAGCGTTCCAGGACAACTTGCCTGGGTTTTGACTTGGTCCTGATGCGTCCCACCTTGGCAAGTCTTGCTCGTCGCCAGAGGCTCCGAGATGCACAGAAGACGGTGGCAGCTGCTGAAAAGAAGGGCAGCGGTGAGTTTGTCGACAAGCAAGAAGATAGGCAGCTGCCTGTGCTTGGGAAGGAGCAGCTGCCTGGTTTTGGCAATTGCCTTCACAGCGCCCAGAAGCCCGGTGCTGTGCTGCTTTGTTTTTCGCAGTCAGTCAATTGCACACTAGTGAAGCTGAGCCAGGCTCTTCAGCTTTGCTGCTTTTGAGCATCTGTGCTCCACTTAGGCTCTGTGACATCTCTGGAGGTTGTTTGCCTCGGCCAGGCTGGAAAGTGCCCGCTAGTAGCTAGAGCTGGGCAGGAGAGGGCAGAGAGCACTTCCATCTGACAGCAGGTTGCAGATTGCCTCGGAAAGAGCCGTGTCCTTGGAATGTGCAGCAAATCCTCTTTCTTTGCAAACCGCGGTTAGTGTGCAGTGCAGGTACGCTCTCCCCTTGCCAAATGGAGTGGGAAAGCTTTTCGCTGAGATAGAGATGACTAGAGAAGCAGAAGCGCGGCTCCGGAGCTATCCGGAGGAAAGTGCCGCTTCCCGGCGTCTTTCGGCTTGAAGCGGCGCTCCAGAGCGCTTTGCTGCCGCTTTACTGAGCTGTGCGCGAATTAGCCGCTTCTGCGCCTCCGAGAAGCAGAGATCGCGGTTGCTTGGAAGAGGCGAAGAACGAAGCCGCAAAGAAGCGGGCTTGTGTGCGAAGCCTTCCGACTGCCAGAGGACGGTGGCTGCCGCTCTCCTGCCTGTTGAATTCACTCTCGGCAAGCGAATGGAAAGCGTTCCAGGACAACTTGCCTGGGTTTTGACTTGGTCCTGATGCGTCCCACCTTGGCAAGCCTTGCTCGTCGCCAGAGGCTCCGAGATGCACAGAAGACGGTGGCAGCTGCTGAAAAGAAGGGCAGCGGTGAGTTTGTCGACAAGCAAGAACATAGGCAGCTGCCTGTGCTTGGGAAGGAGCAGCTGCCTGGTTTTGGCAATTGCCTTCACAGCGCCCAGAAGCCCGGTGCTCTGTTGCTTTGTTTTTCGCAGTCAGTCAATTGCACACTAGTGAAGCTGAGCCAGGCTCTTCAGCTTTGCTGCTTTTGAGCATCTGTGCTCCACTTATGCTCTGTGACATCTCTCGAGGTTGTTTGCCTCGCCCAGGCTGGAAAGTGCCCGCTAGTACCTAGAGCTGGGCAGGAGAGGGCAGAGAGCACTTCCATCTGACAGCAGGTTGCAGATTGCCTCGGAAAGAGCCGTGTCTTTGGAATGTGCAGCAAATCCTCTTTCTTTGCAAACCGCGGTTAGTGTGCAGTGTAGGTACACTCTCCCCTTGCCAAATGGAGTGGGAAAGCTTTTCGCTAAGCTAGAGATGACTAGAGAAGCAGAAGCGCGGCTCCGGAGCTATCCGGAGGAAAGTGCCGCTTCCCGGCGTCTTTCGGCTTGAAGAGGCGCTCCGGAGTGCTCCGCTGGCGCTCTGCTGAGCTGTGCGCGAATTAGCCGCTTCTGCGCCTCCGAGAAGCAGAGATCGCGGTTGCTTGGAAGAGGCGAAGAACGAAGCCGCAAAGAAGCGGGCTTGTGTGCGAAGCCTTCCGACTGCCAGAGGACGGTGGCTGCCGCTCTCCTGCCTGTTGAATTCACTCTCGGCAAGCGAATGGAAAGCGTTCCAGGACAACTTGCCTGGGTTTTGACTTGGTCCTGATGCGTCCCACCTTGGCAAGTCTTGCTCGTCGCCAGAGGCTCCGAGATGCACAGAAGACGGTGGCAGCTGCTGAAAAGAAGGGCAGCGGTGAGTTTGTCGACAAGCAAGAACATAGGCAGCTGCCTGTGCTTGGGAAGGAGCAGCTGCCTGGTTTTGGCAATTGCCTTCACAGCGCCCAGAAGCCCGGTGCTCTGCTGCTTTGTTTTTCGCAGTCAGTCAATTGCACACTAGTGAAGCTGAGCCAGGCTCTTCAGCTTTGCTGCTTTTGAGCATCTGTGCTCCACTTAGGCTCTGTGACATCTCTGGAGGTTGTTTGCCTCGGCCAGGCTGGAAAGTGCCCGCTAGTACCTAGAGCTGGGCAGGAGAGGGCAGAGAGCACTTCCATCTGACAGCAGGTTGCAGATTGCCTCGGAAAGAGCCGTGTCCTTGGAATGTGCAGCAAATCCTCTTTCTTTGCAAACCGCGGTTAGTGTGCAGTGTAGGTACACTCTCCCCTTGCCAAATGGAGTGGGAAAGCTTTTCGCTAAGCTAGAGATGACTAGAGAAGCAGAAGCGCGGCTCCGGAGCTATCCGGAGGGAAGTGCCGCTTCCCGGCGTCTTTCGGCTTGAAGAGGCGCTCCGGAGCGCTCCGCTGGCGCTCTGCTGAGCTGTGCGCGAATTAGCCGCTTCTGCGCCTCCGAGAAGCAGAGATCGCGGTTGCTTGGAAGAGGCGAAGAACGAAGCCGCAAAGAAGCGGGCTTGTGTGCGAAGCCTTCCGACTGCCGGAGGACGGTGGCTGCCGCTCTCCTGCCTGTTGAATTCACTCTCGGCAAGCGAATGGAAAGCGTTCCAGGACAACTTGCCTGGGTTTTGACTTGGTCCTGATGCCTCCCACCTTGGCAAGCCTTGCTCGTCGCCAGAGGCTCCGAGATGCACAGAAGACGGTGGCAGCTGCTGAAAAGAAGGGCAGCGGTGAGTTTGTCGACAAGCAAGAACATAGGCAGCTGCCTGTGCTTGGGAAGGAGCAGCTGCCTGGTTTTGGCAATTGCCTTCACAGCGCCCAGAAGCCCGGTGCTCTGCTGCTTTGTTTTTCGCAGTCAGTCAATTGCACACTAGTGAAGCTGAGCCAGGCTCTTCAGCTTTGCTGCTTTTGAGCATCTGTGCTCCACTTAGGCTCTGTGACATCTCTCGAGGTTGTTTGCCTCGGCCAGGCTGGCAAGTGCCCGCTAGTACCTAGAGCTGGGCAGGAGAGGGCAGAGAGCACTTCCATCTGACAGCAGGTTGCAGATTGCCTCGGAAAGAGCCGTGTCCTTGGAATGTGCAGCAAATCCTCTTTCTTTGCAAACCGCGGTTAGTGTGCAGTGCAGGTACGCTCTCCCCTTGCCAAATGGAGTGGGAAAGCTTTTCGCTGAGATAGAGATGACTAGAGAAGCAGAAGCGCGGCTCCGGAGCTATCCGGAGGAAAGTGCCGCTTCCCGGCGTCTTTCGGCTTGAAGAGGCGCTCCGGAGCGCTTTGCTGGCGCTCTGCTGAGCTGTGCGCGAATTTGCCGCTTCTGCACCTCCGAGAAGCAGAGATCGCGGTTGCTTGGAAGAGGCGAAGAACGAAGCCGCAAAGAAGCGGGCTTGTGTGCGAAGCCTTCCGACTGCCGGAGGACGGTGGCTGCCGCTCTCCTGCCTGTTGAATTCACTCTCGGCAAGCGAATGGAAAGCGTTCCAGGACAACTTGCCTGGGTTTTGACTTGGTCCTGATGCGTCCCACCTTGGCAAATCTTGCTCGTCGCCAGAGGCTCCGAGATGCACAGAAGACGGTGGCAGCTGCTGAAAAGAAGGGCAGCGGTGAGTTTGTCGACAAGCAAGAACATAGGCAGCTGCCTGTGCTTGGGAAGGAGCAGCTGCCTGGTTTTGGCAATTGCCTTCACAGCGCCCAGAAGCCCGGTGCTCTGCTGCTTTGTTTTTCGCAGTCAGTCAATTGCACACTAGTGAAGCTGAGCCAGGCTCTTCAGCTTTGCTGCTTTTGAGCATCTGTGCGCCACTTAGGCTCTGTGACATCTCTCGAGGTTGTTTGCCTCGGCCAGGCTGGAAAGTGCCCGCTAGTACCTAGAGCTGGGCAGGAGAGGGCAGAGAGCACTTCCATCTGACAGCAGGTTGCAGATTGCCTCGGAAAGAGCCGTGTCCTTGGAATGTGCAGCAAATCCTCTTTCTTTGCCAACCGCACTTAGTGTGCAGTGCAGGTACGCTCTCCCCTTGCCAAATGGAGTGGGAAAGCTTTTCGCTGAGATAGAGATGACTAGAGAAGCAGAAGCGCGGCTCCGGAGCTATCCGGAGGAAAGTGCCTCTTCCCGGCGTCTTTCGGCTTGAAGAGGCGCTCCGGAGTGCTCCGCTGGCGCTCTGCTGAGCTGTGCGCGAATTAGCCGCTTCTGCGCCTCCGAGAAGCAGAGATCGCGGTTGCTTGGAAGAGGCGAAGAACGAAGCCGCAAAGAAGCGGGCTTGTGTGCGAAGCCTTCCGACTGCCGGAGGACGGTGGCTGCCGCTCTCCTGCCTGTTGAATTCACTCTCGGCAAGCGAATGGAAAGCGTTCCAGGACAACTTGCCTGGGTTTTGACTTGGTCCTGATGCCTCCCACCTTGGCAAGCCTTGCTCGTCGCCAGAGGCTCCGAGATGCACAGAAGACGGTGGCAGCTGCTGAAAAGAAGGGCAGCGGTGAGTTTGTCGACAAGCAAGAACATAGGCAGCTGCCTGTGCTTGGGAAGGAGCAGCTGCCTGCTTTTGGCAATTGCCTTCACAGCGCCCAGAAGCCCGGTGCTCTGCTGCTTTGTTTTTCGCAGTCAGTCAATTGCACACTAGTGAAGCTGAGCCAGGCTCTTCAGCTTTGCTGCTTTTGAGCATCTGTGCTCCACTTAGGCTCTGTGACATCTCTGGAGGTTGTTTGCCTCGGCCAGGCTGGAAAGTGCCCGCTAGTACCTAGAGCTGGGCAGGAGAGGGCAGAGAGCACTTCCATCTGACAGCAGGTTGCAGATTGCCTCGGAAAGAGCCGTGTCCTTGGAATGTGCAGCAAATCCTCTTTCTTTGCAAACCTCGGTTAGTGTGCAGAGCAGGTACGCTCTCCCCTTGCCAAATGGAGTGGGAAAGCTTTTCGCTGAGATAGAGATGACTAGAGAAGCAGAAGCGCGGCTCCGGAGCTATCCGGAGGAAAGTGCCGCTTCCCGGCGTCTTTCGGCTTGAAGAGGCGCTCCGGAGCGCTTTGCTGGCGCTCTGCTGAGCTGTGCGCGAATTTGCCGCTTCTGCGCCTCCGAGAAGCAGAGATCGCGGTTGCTTGGAAGAGGCGAAGAACGAAGCCGCAAAGAAGCGGGCTTGTGTGCGAAGCCTTCCGACTGCCGGAGGACGGTGGCTGCCGCTCTCCTGCCTGTTGAATTCACTCTCGGCAAGCGAATGGAAAGCGTTCCAGGACAACTTGCCTGGGTTTTGACTTGGTCCTGATGCGTCCCACCTTGGCAAATCTTGCTCGTCGCCAGAGGCTCCGAGATGCACAGAAGACGGTGGCAGCTGCTGAAAAGAAGGGCAGCGGTGAGTTTGTCGACAAGCAAGAAGATAGGCAGCTGCCTGTGCTTGGGAAGGAGCAGCTGCCTGGTTTTGGCAATTGCCTTCACAGCGCCCAGAAGCCCGGTGCTCTGCTGCTTTGTTTTTCGCAGTCAGTCAATTGCACACTAGTGAAGCTGAGCCAGGCTCTTCAGCTTTGCTGCTTTTGAGCATCTGTGCTCCACTTAGGCTCTGTGACATCTCTCGAGGTTGTTTGCCTCGGCCAGGCTGGAAAGTGCCCGCTAGTACCTAGAGCTGGGCAGGAGAGGGCAGAGAGCACTTCCATCTGACAGCAGGTTGCAGATTGCCTCGGAAAGAGCCGTGTCCTTGGAATGTGCAGCAAATCCTCTTTCTTTGCCAACCGCACTTAGTGTGCAGTGCAGGTACGCTCTCCCCTTGCCAAATGGAGTGGGAAAGCTTTTCGCTGAGATAGAGATGACTAGAGAAGCAGAAGCGCGGCTCCGGAGCTATCCGGAGGAAAGTGCCGCTTCCCGGCGTCTTTCGGCTTGAAGAGGCGCTCCGGAGTGCTTTGCTGGCGCTCTGCTGAGCTGTGCGCGAATTTGCCGCTTCTGCGCCTCCGAGAAGCAGAGATCGCGGTTGCTTGGAAGAGGCGAAGAACGAAGCCGCAAAGAAGCGGGCTTGTGTGCGAAGCCTTCCGACTGCCGGAGGACGGTGGCTGCCGCTCTCCTGCCTGTTGAATTCACTCTCGGCAAGCGAATGGAAAGCGTTCCAGGACAACTTGCCTGGGTTTTGACTTGGTCCTGATGCGTCCCACCTTGGCAAATCTTGCTCGTCGCCAGAGGCTCCGAGATGCACAGAAGACGGTGGCAGCTGCTGAAAAGAAGGGCAGCGGTGAGTTTGTCGACAAGCAAGAACATAGGCAGCTGCCTGTGCTTGGGAAGGAGCAGCTGCCTGGTTTTGGCAATTGCCTTCACAGCGCCCAGAAGCCCGGTGCTCTGCTGCTTTGTTTTTCGCAGTCAGTCAATTGCACACTAGTGAAGCTGAGCCAGGCTCTTCAGCTTTGCTGCTTTTGAGCATCTGTGCTCCACTTAGGCTCTGTGACATCTCTCGAGGTTGTTTGCCTCGGCCAGGCTGGAAAGTGCCCGCTAGTACCTAGAGCTGGGCAGGAGAGGGCAGAGAGCACTTCCATCTGACAGCAGGTTGCAGATTGCCTCGGAAAGAGCCGTGTCCTTGGAATGTGCAGCAAATCCTCTTTCTTTGCCAACCGCACTTAGTGTGCAGTGCAGGTACGCTCTCCCCTTGCCAAATGGAGTGGGAAAGCTTTTCGCTGAGATAGAGATGACTAGAGAAGCAGAAGCGCGGCTCCGGAGCTATCCGGAGGAAAGTGCCTCTTCCCGGCGTCTTTCGGCTTGAAGAGGCGCTCCGGAGTGCTCCGCTGGCGCTCTGCTGAGCTGTGCGCGAATTAGCCGCTTCTGCGCCTCCGAGAAGCAGAGATCGCGGTTGCTTGGAAGAGGCGAAGAACGAAGCCGCAAAGAAGCGGGCTTGTGTGCGAAGCCTTCCGACTGCCGGAGGACGGTGGCTGCCGCTCTCCTGCCTGTTGAATTCACTCTCGGCAAGCGAATGGAAAGCGTTCCAGGACAACTTGCCTGGGTTTTGACTTGGTCCTGATGCCTCCCACCTTGGCAAGCCTTGCTCGTCGCCAGAGGCTCCGAGATGCACAGAAGACGGTGGCAGCTGCTGAAAAGAAGGGCAGCGGTGAGTTTGTCGACAAGCAAGAACATAGGCAGCTGCCTGTGCTTGGGAAGGAGCAGCTGCCTGCTTTTGGCAATTGCCTTCACAGCGCCCAGAAGCCCGGTGCTCTGCTGCTTTGTTTTTCGCAGTCAGTCAATTGCACACTAGTGAAGCTGAGCCAGGCTCTTCAGCTTTGCTGCTTTTGAGCATCTGTGCTCCACTTAGGCTCTGTGACATCTCTCGAGGTTGTTTGCCTCGGCCAGGCTGGAAAGTGCCCGCTAGTACCTAGAGCTGGGCAGGAGAGGGCAGAGAGCACTTCCATCTGACAGCAGGTTGCAGATTGCCTCGGAAAGAGCCGTGTCCTTGGAATGTGCAGCAAATCCTCTTTCTTTGCAAACCGCGGTTAGTGTGCAGTGCAGGTACGCTCTCCCCTTGCCAAATGGAGTGGGAAAGCTTTTCGCTAAGCTAGAGATGACTAGAGAAGCAGAAGCGCGGCTCCGGAGCTATCCGGAGGAAAGTGCCTCTTCCCGGCGTCTTTCGGCTTGAAGAGGCGCTCCGGAGTGCTCCGCTGGCGCTCTGCTGAGCTGTGCGCGAATTAGCCGCTTCTGCGTCTCCGAGAAGCAGAGATCGCGGTTGCTTGGAAGAGGCGAAGAACGAAGCCGCAAAGAAGCGGGCTTGTGTGCGAAGCCTTCCGACTGCCGGAGGACGGTGGCTGCCGCTCTCCTGCCTGTTGAATTCACTCTCGGAGAGCGAATGGAAAGCGTTCCAGGACAACTTGCCTGGGTTTTGACTTGGTCCTGATGCGTCCCACCTTGGCAAGTCTTGCTCATCGCCAGAGGCTCCGAGATGCACAGAAGACGGTGGCAGCTGCTGAAAAGAAGGGCAGCGGTGAGTTTGTCGACAAGCAAGAACATAGGCAGCTGCCTGTGCTTGGGAAGGAGCAGCTGCCTGCTTTTGGCAATTGCCTTCACAGCGCCCAGAAGCCCGGTGCTCTGCTGCTTTGTTTTTCGCAGTCAGTCAATTGCACACTAGTGAAGCTGAGCCAGGCTCTTCAGCTTTGCTGCTTTTGAGCATCTGTGCTCCACTTAGGCTCTGTGACATCTCTCGAGGTTGTTTGCCTCGGCCAGGCTGGAAAGTGCCCGCTAGTACCTAGAGCTGGGCAGGAGAGGGCAGAGAGCACTTCCATCTGACAGCAGGTTGCAGATTGCCTCGGAAAGAGCCGTGTCCTTGGAATGTGCAGCAAATCCTCTTTCTTTGCAAACCGCGGTTAGTGTGCAGTGCAGGTACGCTCTCCCCTTGCCAAATGGAGTGGGAAAGCTTTTCGCTGAGATAGAGATGACTAGAGAAGCAGAAGCGCGGCTCCGGAGCTATCCGGAGGAAAGTGCCGCTTCCCGGCGTCTTTCGGCTTGAAGAGGCGCTCCGGAGCGCTTTGCTGGCGCTCTGCTGAGCTGTGCGCGAATTAGCCGCTTCTGCGCCTCCGAGAAGCAGAGATCGCGGTTGCTTGGAAGAGGCGAAGAACGAAGCCGCAAAGAAGCGGGCTTGTGTGCGAAGCCTTCCGACTGCCGGAGGACGGTGGCTGCCGCTCTCCTGCCTCTTGAATTCACTCTCGGCAAGCGAATGGAAAGCGTTCCAGGACAACTTGCCTGGGTTTTGACTTGGTCCTGATGCCTCCCACCTTGGCAAGTCTTGCTCGTCGCCAGAGGCTCCGAGATGCACAGAAGACGGTGGCAGCTGCTGAAAAGAAGGGCAGCGGTGAGTTTGTCGACAAGCAAGAACATAGGCAGCTGCCTGTGCTTGGGAAGGAGCAGCTGCCTGGTTTTGGCAATTGCCTTCACAGCGCCCAGAAGCCCGGTGCTCTGCTGCTTTGTTTTTCGCAGTCAGTCAATTGCACACTAGTGAAGCTGAGCCAGGCTCTTCAGCTTTGCTGCTTTTGAGCATCTGTGCTCCACTTAGGCTCTGTGACATCTCTTGAGGTTGTTTGCCACGCCCAGGCTGGAAAGTGCCCGCTAGTACCTAGAGCTGGGCAGGAGAGGGCAGAGAGCACTTCCATCTGACAGCAGGTTGCAGATTGCCTCGGAAAGAGCCGTGTCCTTGGAATGTGCAGCAAATCCTCTTTCTTTGCCAACCGCACTTAGTGTGCAGTGCAGGTACGCTCTCCCCTTGCCAAATGGAGTGGGAAAGCTTTTCGCTGAGATAGAGATGACTAGAGAAGCAGAAGCGCGGCTCCGGAGCTATCCGGAGGAAAGTGCCGCTTCCCGGCGTCTTTCGGCTTGAAGAGGCGCTCCGGAGTGCTTTGCTGGCGCTCTGCTGAGCTGTGCGCGAATTTGCCGCTTCTGCGCCTCCGAGAAGCAGAGATCGCGGTTGCTTGGAAGAGGCGAAGAACGAAGCCGCAAAGAAGCGGGCTTGTGTGCGAAGCCTTCCGACTGCCGGAGGACGGTGGCTGCCGCTCTCCTGCCTGTTGAATTCACTCTCGGCAAGCGAATGGAAAGCGTTCCAGGACAACTTGCCTGGGTTTTGACTTGGTCCTGATGCGTCCCACCTTGGCAAATCTTGCTCGTCGCCAGAGGCTCCGAGATGCACAGAAGACGGTGGCAGCTGCTGAAAAGAAGGGCAGCGGTGAGTTTGTCGACAAGCAAGAACATAGGCAGCTGCCTGTGCTTGGGAAGGAGCAGCTGCCTGCTTTTGGCAATTGCCTTCACAGCGCCCAGAAGCCCGGTGCTCTGCTGCTTTGTTTTTCGCAGTCAGTCAATTGCACACTAGTGAAGCTGAGCCAGGCTCTTCAGCTTTGCTGCTTTTGAGCATCTGTGCTCCACTTAGGCTCTGTGACATCTCTCGAGGTTGTTTGCCTCGGCCAGGCTGGAAAGTGCCCGCTAGTACCTAGAGCTGGGCAGGAGAGGGCAGAGAGCACTTCCATCTGACAGCAGGTTGCAGATTGCCTCGGAAAGAGCCGTGTCCTTGGAATGTGCAGCAAATCCTCTTTCTTTGCAAACCGCGGTTAGTGTGCAGTGCAGGTACGCTCTCCCCTTGCCAAATGGAGTGGGAAAGCTTTTCGCTGAGCTAGAGATGACTAGAGAAGCAGAAGCGCGGCTCCGGAGCTATCCGGAGGAAAGTGCCTCTTCCCGGCGTCTTTCGGCTTGAAGAGGCGCTCCGGAGTGCTCCGCTGGCGCTCTGCTGAGCTGTGCGCGAATTAGCCGCTTCTGCGTCTCCGAGAAGCAGAGATCGCGGTTGCTTGGAAGAGGCGAAGAACGAAGCCGCAAAGAAGCGGGCTTGTGTGCGAAGCCTTCCGACTGCCGGAGGACGGTGGCTGCCGCTCTCCTGCCTGTTGAATTCACTCTCGGAGAGCGAATGGAAAGCGTTCCAGGACAACTTGCCTGGGTTTTGACTTGGTCCTGATGCGTCCCACCTTGGCAAGTCTTGCTCATCGCCAGAGGCTCCGAGATGCACAGAAGACGGTGGCAGCTGCTGAAAAGAAGGGCAGCGGTGAGTTTGTCGACAAGCAAGAACATAGGCAGCTGCCTGTGCTTGGGAAGGAGCAGCTGCCTGCTTTTGGCAATTGCCTTCACAGCGCCCAGAAGCCCGGTGCTCTGCTGCTTTGTTTTTCGCAGTCAGTCAATTGCACACTAGTGAAGCTGAGCCAGGCTCTTCAGCTTTGCTGCTTTTGAGCATCTGTGCTCCACTTAGGCTCTGTGACATCTCTCGAGGTTGTTTGCCTCGGCCAGGCTGGAAAGTGCCCGCTAGTACCTAGAGCTGGGCAGGAGAGGGCAGAGAGCACTTCCATCTGACAGCAGGTTGCAGATTGCCTCGGAAAGAGCCGTGTCCTTGGAATGTGCAGCAAATCCTCTTTCTTTGCAAACCGCGGTTAGTGTGCAGTGCAGGTACGCTCTCCCCTTGCCAAATGGAGTGGGAAAGCTTTTCGCTGAGATAGAGATGACTAGAGAAGCAGAAGCGCGGCTCCGGAGCTATCCGGAGGAAAGTGCCGCTTCCCGGCGTCTTTCGGCTTGAAGAGGCGCTCCGGAGCGCTTTGCTGGCGCTCTGCTGAGCTGTGCGCGAATTAGCCGCTTCTGCGCCTCCGAGAAGCAGAGATCGCGGTTGCTTGGAAGAGGCGAAGAACGAAGCCGCAAAGAAGCGGGCTTGTGTGCGAAGCCTTCCGACTGCCGGAGGACGGTGGCTGCCGCTCTCCTGCCTCTTGAATTCACTCTCGGCAAGCGAATGGAAAGCGTTCCAGGACAACTTGCCTGGGTTTTGACTTGGTCCTGATGCCTCCCACCTTGGCAAGTCTTGCTCGTCGCCAGAGGCTCCGAGATGCACAGAAGACGGTGGCAGCTGCTGAAAAGAAGGGCAGCGGTGAGTTTGTCGACAAGCAAGAACATAGGCAGCTGCCTGTGCTTGGGAAGGAGCAGCTGCCTGGTTTTGGCAATTGCCTTCACAGCGCCCAGAAGCCCGGTGCTCTGCTGCTTTGTTTTTCGCAGTCAGTCAATTGCACACTAGTGAAGCTGAGCCAGGCTCTTCAGCTTTGCTGCTTTTGAGCATCTGTGCTCCACTTAGGCTCTGTGACATCTCTTGAGGTTGTTTGCCACGCCCAGGCTGGAAAGTGCCCGCTAGTACCTAGAGCTGGGCAGGAGAGGGCAGAGAGCACTTCCATCTGACAGCAGGTTGCAGATTGCCTCGGAAAGAGCCGTGTCCTTGGAATGTGCAGCAAATCCTCTTTCTTTGCAAACCGCGGTTAGTGTGCAGTGCAGGTACGCTCTCCCCTTGCCAACTGGAGTGGGAAAGCTTTTCGCTAAGCTAGAGATGACTAGAGAAGCAGAAGCGCGGCTCCGGAGCTATCCGGAGGAAAGTGCCTCTTCCCGGCGTCTTTCGGCTTGAAGAGGCGCTCCGGAGTGCTCCGCTGGCGCTCTGCTGAGCTGTGCGCGAATTAGCCGCTTCTGCGCCTCCGAGAAGCAGAGATCGCGGTTGCTTGGAAGAGGCGAAGAACGAAGCCGCAAAGAAGCGGGCTTGTGTGCGAAGCCTTCCGACTGCCGGAGGACGGTGGCTGCCGCTCTCCTGCCTGTTGAATTCACTCTCGGCAAGCGAATGGAAAGCGTTCCAGGACAACTTGCCTGGGTTTTGACTTGGTCCTGATGCGTCCCACCTTGGCAAGTCTTGCTCGTCGCCAGAGGCTCCGAGATGCACAGAAGACGGTGGCAGCTGCTGAAAAGAAGGGCAGCGGTGAGTTTGTCGACAAGCAAGAAGATAGGCAGCTGCCTGTGCTTGGGAAGGAGCAGCTGCCTGGTTTTGGCAATTGCCTTCACAGCGCCCAGAAGCCCGGTGCTCTGCTGCTTTGTTTTTCGCAGTCAGTCAATTGCACACTAGTGAAGCTGAGCCAGGCTCTTCAGCTTTGCTGCTTTTGAGCATCTGTGCTCCACTTAGGCTCTGTGACATCTCTCGAGGTTGTTTGCCTCGGCCAGGCTGGAAAGTGCCCGCTAGTACCTAGAGCTGGGCAGGAGAGGGCAGAGAGCACTTCCATCTGACAGCAGGTTGCAGATTGCCTCGGAAAGAGCCGTGTCCTTGGAATGTGCAGCAAATCCTCTTTCTTTGCAAACCGCGGTTAGTGTGCAGTGTAGGTACACTCTCCCCTTGCCAAATGGAGTGGGAAAGCTTTTCGCTAAGCTAGAGATGACTAGAGAAGCAGAAGCGCGGCTCCGGAGCTATCCGGAGGAAAGTGCCGCTTCCCGGCGTCTTTCGGCTTGAAGCGGCGCTCCGGAGCGCTCCGCTGGCGCTCTACTGAGCTGTGCGCGAATTAGCCGCTTCTGCGCCTCCGAGAAGCAGAGATCGCGGTTGCTTGGAAGAGGCGAAGAACGAAGCCGCAAAGAAGCGGGCTTGTGTGCGAAGCCTTCCGACTGCCGAAGGACGGTGGCTGCCGCTCTCCTGCCTCTTGAATTCACTCTCGGCAAGCGAATGGAAAGCGTTCCAGGACAACTTGCCTGGGTTTTGACTTGGTCCTGATGCGTCCCACCTTGGCAAGTCTTGCTCGTCGCCAGAGGCTCCGAGATGCACAGAAGACGGTGGCAGCTGCTGAAAAGAAGGGCAGCGGTGAGTTTGTCGAAAAGCAAGAACATAGGCAGCTGCCTGTGCTTGGGAAGGAGCAGCTGCCTGGTTTTGGCAATTGCCTTCACAGCGCCCAGAAGCCCGGTGCTCTGCTGCTTTGTTTTTCGCAGTCAGTCAATTGCACACTAGTGAAGCTGAGCCAGGCTCTTCAGCTTTGCTGCTTTTGAGCATCTGTGCTCCACTTAGGCTCTGTGACATCTCTGGAGGTTGTTTGCCTCGGCCAGGCTGGAAAGTGCCCGCTAGTACCTAGAGCTGGGCAGGAGAGGGCAGAGAGCACTTCCATCTGACAGCAGGTTGCAGATTGCCTCGGAAAGAGCCGTGTCCTTGGAATGTGCAGCAAATCCTCTTTCTTTGCAAACCGCGGTTAGTGTGCAGTGCAGGTACACTCTCCCCTTGCCAACTGGAGTGGGAAAGATTTTCGCTAAGCTAGAGATGACTAGAGAAGCAGAAGCGCGGCTCCAGAGCTATCCGGAGGAAAGTGCCGCTTCCCGGCGTCTTTCGGCTTGAAGAGGCGCTCCGGAGTGCTCCGCTGGCGCTCTGCTGAGCTGTGCGCGAATTAGCCGCTTCTGCGCCTCCGAGAAGCAGAGATCGCGGTTGCTTGGAAGAGGCGAAGAACGAAGCCGCAAAGAAGCGGGCTTGTGTGCGAAGCCTTCCGACTGCCGGAGGACGGTGGCTGCCGCTCTCCTGCCTCTTGAATTCACTCTCGGCAAGCGAATGGAAAGCGTTCCAGGACAACTTGCCTGGGTTTTGACTTGGTCCTGATGCGTCCCACCTTGGCAAGTCTTGCTCGTCGCCAGAGGCTCCGAGATGCACAGAAGACGGTGGCAGCGTCTTAAAAGAAGGGCAGCGGTGAGTTTGTCGACAAGCAAGAAGATAGGCAGCTGCCTGTGCTTGGGAAGGAGCAGCTGCCTGGTTTTGGCAATTGCCTTCACAGCGCCCAGAAGCCCGGTGCTCTGCTGCTTTGTTTTTCGCAGTCAGTCAATTGCACACTAGTGAAGCTGAGCCAGGCTCTTCAGCTTTGCTGCTTTTGAGCATCTGTGCTCCACTTAGGCTCTGTGACATCTCTCGAGGTTGTTTGCCTCGGCCAGGCTGGAAAGTGCCCGCTAGTACCTAGAGCTGGGCAGGAGAGGGCAGAGAGCACTTCCATCTGACAGCAGGTTGCAGATTGCCTCGGAAAGAGCCGTGTCCTTGGAATGTGCAGCAAATCCTCTTTCTTTGCCAACCGCACTTAGTGTGCAGTGCAGGTACGCTCTCCCCTTGCCAAATGGAGTGGGAAAGCTTTTCGCTGAGCTAGAGATGACTAGAGAAGCAGAAGCGCGGCTCCGGAGCTATCCGGAGGAAAGTGCCTCTTCCCGGCGTCTTTCGGCTTGAAGAGGCGCTCCGGAGTGCTCCGCTGGCGCTCTGCTGAGCTGTGCGCGAATTAGCCGCTTCTGCGCCTCCGAGAAGCAGAGATCGCGGTTGCTTGGAAGAGGCGAAGAACGAAGCCGCAAAGAAGCGGGCTTGTGTGCGAAGCCTTCCGACTGCCGGAGGACGGTGGCTGCCGCTCTCCTGCCTGTTGAATTCACTCTCGGCAAGCGAATGGAAAGCGTTCCAGGACAACTTGCCTGGGTTTTGACTTGGTCCTGATGCGTCCCACCTTGGCAAGTCTTGCTCGTCGCCAGAGGCTCCGAGATGCACAGAAGACGGTGGCAGCTGCTGAAAAGAAGGGCAGCGGTGAGTTTGTCGACAAGCAAGAAGATAGGCAGCTGCCTGTGCTTGGGAAGGAGCAGCTGCCTGGTTTTGGCAATTGCCTTCACAGCGCCCAGAAGCCCGGTGCTCTGCTGCTTTGTTTTTCGCAGTCAGTCAATTGCACACTAGTGAAGCTGAGCCAGGCTCTTCAGCTTTGCTGCTTTTGAGCATCTGTGCTCCACTTAGGCTCTGTGACATCTCTGGAGGTTGTTTGCCTCGGCCAGGCTGGAAAGTGCCCGCTAGTACCTAGAGCTGGGCAGGAGAGGGCAGAGAGCACTTCCATCTGACAGCAGGTTGCAGATTGCCTCGGAAAGAGCCGTGTCCTTGGAATGTGCAGCAAATCCTCTTTCTTTGCAAACCGCGGTTAGTGTGCAGTGCAGGTACGCTCTCCCCTTGCCAAATGGAGTGGGAAAGCTTTTCGCTGAGATAGAGATGACTAGAGAAGCAGAAGCGCGGCTCCGGAGCTATCCGGAGGAAAGTGCCGCTTCCCGGCGTCTTTCGGCTTGAAGAGGCGCTCCGGAGCGCTTTGCTGGCGCTCTATTGAGCTGTGCGCGAATTAGCCGCTTCTGCGCCTCCGAGAAGCAGAGATCGCGGTTGCTTGGAAGAGGCGAAGAACGAAGCCGCAAAGAAGCGGGCTTGTGTGCGAAGCCTTCCGACTGCCGGAGGACGGTGGCTGCCGCTCTCCTGCCTCTTGAATTCACTCTCGGCAAGCGAATGGAAAGCGTTCCAGGACAACTTGCCTGGGTTTTGACTTGGTCCTGATGCGTCCCACCTTGGCAAGTCTTGCTCGTCGCCAGAGGCTCCGAGATGCACAGAAGGCGGTGGCAGCTGCTGAAAAGAAGGGCAGCGGTGAGTTTGTCGACAAGCAAGAACATAGGCAGCTGCCTGTGCTTGGGAAGGAGCAGCTGCCTGGTTTTGGCAATTGCCTTCACAGCGCCCAGAAGCCCGGTGCTCTGCTGCTTTGTTTTTCGCAGTCAGTCAATTGCACACTAGTGAAGCTGAGCCAGGCTCTTCAGCTTTGCTGCTTTTGAGCATCTGTGCTCCACTTAGGCTCTGTGACATCTCTCGAGGTTGTTTGCCTCGGCCAGGCTGGCAAGTGCCCGCTAGTACCTAGAGCTGGGCAGGAGAGGGCAGAGAGCACTTCCATCTGACAGCAGGTTGCAGATTGCCTCGGAAAGAGCCGTGTCCTTGGAATGTGCAGCAAATCCTCTTTCTTTGCAAACCGCGGTTAGTGTGCAGTGCAGGTACGCTCTCCCCTTGCCAAATGGAGTGGGAAAGCTTTTCGCTGAGATAGAGATGACTAGAGAAGCAGAAGCGCGGCTCCGGAGCTATCCGGAGGAAAGTGCCTTTTCCCGGCATCTTTCGGCTTGAAGCGGCGCTCCAGAGCGCTTTGCTGCCGCTTTACTGAGCTGTGCGCGAATTAGCCGCTTCTTCGCCTCCGAGAAGCAGAGATCGCGGTTGCTTGGAAGAGGCGAAGAACGAAGCCGCAAAGAAGCGGGCTTGTGTGCGAAGCCTTCCGACTGCCGGAGGACGGTGGCTGCCGCTCTCCTGCCTGTTGAATTCACTCTCGGCAAGCGAATGGAAAGCGTTCCAGGACAACTTGCCTGGGTTTTGACTTGGTCCTGATGCGTCCCACCTTGGCAAGTCTTGCTCGTCGCCAGAGGCTCCGAGATGCACAGAAGACGGTGGCAGCGTCTTAAAAGAAGGGCAGCGGTGAGTTTGTCGACAAGCAAGAACATAGGCAGCTGCCTGTGCTTGGGAAGGAGCAGCTGCCTGGTTTTGGCAATTGCCTTCACAGCGCCCAGAAGCCCGGTGCTCTGCTGCTTTGTTTTTCGCAGTCAGTCAATTGCACACTAGTGAAGCTGAGCCAGGCTCTTCAGCTTTGCTGCTTTTGAGCATCTGTGCTCCACTTAGGCTCTGTGACATCTCTCGAGGTTGTTTGCCTCGGCCAGGCTGGAAAGTGCCCGCTAGTACCTAGAACTGGGCAGGAGAGGGCAGAGAGCACTTCCATCTTACAGCAGGTTGCAGATTGCCTCGGAAAGAGCCGTGTCCTTGGAATGTGCAGCAAATCCTCTTTCTTTGCAAACCGCGGTTAGTGTGCAGTGCAGGTACACTCTCCCCTTGCCAAATGGAGTGGGAAAGCTTTTCGCTAAGCTAGAGATGACTAGAGAAGCAGAAGCGCGGCTCCGGAGCTATCCGGAGGAAAGTGCCGCTTCCCGGCGTCTTTCGGCTTGAAGAGGCGCTCCGGAGTGCTCCGCTGGCGCTCTGCTGAGCTGTGCGCGAATTAGCCGCTTCTGCGCCTCCGAGAAGCAGAGATCGCGGTTGCTTGGAAGAGGCGAAGAACGAAGCCGCAAAGAAGCGGGCTTGTGTGCCAAGCCTTCCGACTGCCGGAGGACGGTGGCTGCCGCTCTCCTGCCTCTTGAATTCACTCTCGGCAAGCGAATGGAAAGCGTTCCAGGACAACTTGCCTGGGTTTTGACTTGGTCCTGATGCCTCCCACCTTGGCAAGTCTTGCTCGTCGCCAGAGGCTGCGAGATGCACAGAAGACGGTGGCAGCTGCTGAAAAGAAGGGCAGCGGTGAGTTTGTCGACAAGCAAGAACATAGGCAGCTGCCTGTGCTTGGGAAGGAGCAGCTGCCTGGTTTTGGCAATTGCCTTCACAGCGCCCAGAAGCCCGGTGCTCTGCTGCTTTGTTTTTCGCAGTCAGTCAATTGCACACTAGTGAAGCTGAGCCAGGCTCTTCAGCTTTGCTGCTTTTGAGCATCTGTGCTCCACTTAGGCTCTGTGACATCTCTGGAGGTTGTTTGCCTCGGCCAGGCTGGAAAGTGCCCGCTAGTAGCTAGAGCTGGGCAGGAGAGGGCAGAGAGCACTTCCATCTGACAGCAGGTTGCAGATTGCCTCGGAAAGAGCCGTGTCCTTGGAATGTGCAGCAAATCCTCTTTCTTTGCAAACCGCGGTTAGTGTGCAGTGTAGGTACACTCTCCCCTTGCCAAATGGAGTGGGAAAGCTTTTCGCTAAGCTAGAGATGACTAGAGAAGCAGAAGCGCGGCTCCGGAGCTATCCGGAGGAAAGTGCCGCTTCCCGGCGTCTTTCGGCTTGAAGCGGCGCTCCGGAGCGCTCCGCTGGCGCTCTACTGAGCTGTGCGCGAATTAGCCGCTTCTGCGCCTCCGAGAAGCAGAGATCGCGGTTGCTTGGAAGAGGCGAAGAACGAAGCCGCAAAGAAGCGGGCTTGTGTGCGAAGCCTTCCGACTGCCGGAGGACGGTGGCTGCCGCTCTCCTGCCTCTTGAATTCACTCTCGGCAAGCGAATGGAAAGCGTTCCAGGACAACTTGCCTGGGTTTTGACTTGGTCCTGATGCGTCCCACCTTGGCAAGTCTTGCTCGTCGCCAGAGGCTCCGAGATGCACAGAAGGCGGTGGCAGCTGCTGAAAAGAAGGGCAGCGGTGAGTTTGTCGACAAGCAAGAACATAGGCAGCTGCCTGTGCTTGGGAAGGAGCAGCTGCCTGGTTTTGGCAATTGCCTTCACAGCGCCCAGAAGCCCGGTGCTCTGCTGCTTTGTTTTTCGCAGTCAGTCAATTGCACACTAGTGAAGCTGAGCCAGGCTCTTCAGCTTTGCTGCTTTTGAGCATCTGTGCTCCACTTAGGCTCTGTGACATCTCTCGAGGTTGTTTGCCTCGGCCAGGCTGGAAAGTGCCCGCTAGTACCTAGAGCTGGGCAGGAGAGGGCAGAGAGCACTTCCATCTGACAGCAGGTTGCAGATTGCCTCGGAAAGAGCCGTGTCCTTGGAATGTGCAGCAAATCCTCTTTCTTTGCAAACCGCGGTTAGTGTGCAGTGCAGGTACGCTCTCCCCTTGCCAAATGGAGTGGGAAAGCTTTTCGCTGAGATAGAGATGACTAGAGAAGCAGAAGCGCGGCTCCGGAGCTATCCGGAGGAAAGTGCCGCTTCCCGGCGTCTTTCGGCTTGAAGAGGCGCTCCGGAGCGCTTTGCTGGCGCTCTGCTGAGCTGTGCGCGAATTAGCCGCTTCTGCGCCTCCGAGAAGCAGAGATCGCGGTTGCTTGGAAGAGGCGAAGAACGAAGCCGCAAAGAAGCGGGCTTGTGTGCGAAGCCTTCCGACTGCCGGAGGACGGTGGCTGCCGCTCTCCTGCCTCTTGAATTCACTCTCGGCAAGCGAATGGAAAGCGTTCCAGGACAACTTGCCTGGGTTTTGACTTGGTCCTGATGCGTCCCACCTTGGCAAGTCTTGCTCGTCGCCAGAGGCTCCGAGATGCACAGAAGACGGTGGCAGCTGCTGAAAAGAAGGGCAGCGGTGAGTTTGTCGACAAGCAAGAAGATAGGCAGCTGCCTGTGCTTGGGAAGGAGCAGCTGCCTGGTTTTGGCAATTGCCTTCACAGCGCCCAGAAGCCCGGTGCTCTGCTGCTTTGTTTTTCGCAGTCAGTCAATTGCACACTAGTGAAGCTGAGCCAGGCTCTTCAGCTTTGCTGCTTTTGAGCATCTGTGCTCCACTTAGGCTCTGTGACATCTCTGGAGGTTGTTTGCCTCGGCCAGGCTGGAAAGTGCCCGCTAGTACCTAGAGCTGGGCAGGAGAGGGCAGAGAGCACTTCCATCTGACAGCAGGTTGCAGATTGCCTCGGAAAGAGCCGTGTCCTTGGAATGTGCAGCAAATCCTCTTTCTTTGCAAACCGCGGTTAGTGTGCAGTGCAGGTACACTCTCCCCTTGCCAACTGGAGTGGGAAAGATTTTCGCTAAGCTAGAGATGACTAGAGAAGCAGAAGCGCGGCTCCGGAGCTATCCGGAGGAAAGTGCCGCTTCCCGGCGTCTTTCGGCTTGAAGAGGCGCTCCGGAGTGCTCCGCTGGCGCTCTGCTGAGCTGTGCGCGAATTAGCCGCTTCTGCGCCTCCGAGAAGCAGAGATCGCGGTTGCTTGGAAGAGGCGAAGAACGAAGCCGCAAAGAAGCGGGCTTGTGTGCCAAGCCTTCCGACTGCCGGAGGACGGTGGCTGCCGCTCTCCTGCCTGTTGAATTCACTCTCGGCAAGCGAATGGAGAGCGTTCCAGGACAACTTGCCTGGGTTTTGACTTGGTCCTGATGCGTCCCACCTTGGCAAGTCTTGCTCGTCGCCAGAGGCTCCGAGATGCACAGAAGACGGTGGCAGCGTCTTAAAAGAAGGGCAGCGGTGAGTTTGTCGACAAGCAAGAAGATAGGCAGCTGCCTGTGCTTGGGAAGGAGCAGCTGCCTGGTTTTGGCAATTGCCTTCACAGCGCCCAGAAGCCCGGTGCTCTGCTGCTTTGTTTTTCGCAGTCAGTCAATTGCACACTAGTGAAGCTGAGCCAGGCTCTTCAGCTTTGCTGCTTTTGAGCATCTGTGCTCCACTTAGGCTCTGTGACATCTCTTGAGGTTGTTTGCCTCGCCCAGGCTGGAAAGTGCCCGCTAGTACCTAGAGCTGGGCAGGAGAGGGCAGAGAGCACTTCCATCTGACAGCAGGTTGCAGATTGCCTCGGAAAGAGCCGTGTCCTTGGAATGTGCAGCAAATCCTCTTTCTTTGCAAACCGCGGTTAGTGTGCAGTGCAGGTACGCTCTCCCCTTGCCAACTGGAGTGGGAAAGCTTTTCGCTAAGCTAGAGATGACTAGAGAAGCAGAAGCGCGGCTCCGGAGCTATCCGGAGGAAAGTGCCTCTTCCCGGCGTCTTTCGGCTTGAAGAGGCGCTCCGGAGTGCTCCGCTGGCGCTCTGCTGAGCTGTGCGCGAATTAGCCGCTTCTGCGCCTCCGAGAAGCAGAGATCGCGGTTGCTTGGAAGAGGCGAAGAACGAAGCCGCAAAGAAGCGGGCTTGTGTGCGAAGCCTTCCGACTGCCGGAGGACGGTGGCTGCCGCTCTCCTGCCTGTTGAATTCACTCTCGGCAAGCGAATGGAAAGCGTTCCAGGACAACTTGCCTGGGTTTTGACTTGGTCCTGATGCGTCCCACCTTGGCAAGTCTTGCTCGTCGCCAGAGGCTCCGAGATGCACAGAAGACGGTGGCAGCTGCTGAAAAGAAGGGCAGCGGTGAGTTTGTCGACAAGCAAGAACATAGGCAGCTGCCTGTGCTTGGGAAGGAGCAGCTGCCTGGTTTTGGCAATTGCCTTCACAGCGCCCAGAAGCCCGGTGCTCTGCTGCTTTGTTTTTCGCAGTCAGTCAATTGCACACTAGTGAAGCTGAGCCAGGCTCTTCAGCTTTGCTGCTTTTGAGCATCTGTGCTCCACTTAGGCTCTGTGACATCTCTCGAGGTTGTTTGCCTCGGCCAGGCTGGAAAGTGCCCGCTAGTACCTAGAGCTGGGCAGGAGAGGGCAGAGAGCACTTCCATCTGACAGCAGGTTGCAGATTGCCTCGGAAAGAGCCGTGTCCTTGGAATGTGCAGCAAATCCTCTTTCTTTGCAAACCGCGGTTAGTGTGCAGTGTAGGTACACTCTC
This sequence comes from Anomalospiza imberbis, assembly GCF_031753505.1. Classification (NCBI taxonomy): domain Eukaryota; kingdom Metazoa; phylum Chordata; class Aves; order Passeriformes; family Viduidae; genus Anomalospiza; species Anomalospiza imberbis. The sequence continues at coordinate 48,376 of NW_027100139.1, forward strand.
CCCTTGCCAAATGGAGTGGGAAAGCTTTTCGCTAAGCTAGAGATGACTAGAGAAGCAGAAGCGCGGCTCCGGAGCTATCCGGAGGAAAGTGCCGCTTCCCGGCGTCTTTCGGCTTGAAGCGGCGCTCCGGAGCGCTCCGCTGGCGCTCTACTGAGCTGTGCGCGAATTAGCCGCTTCTGCGCCTCCGAGAAGCAGAGATCGCGGTTGCTTGGAAGAGGCGAAGAACGAAGCCGCAAAGAAGCGGGCTTGTGTGCGAAGCCTTCCGACTGCCGAAGGACGGTGGCTGCCGCTCTCCTGCCTCTTGAATTCACTCTCGGCAAGCGAATGGAAAGCGTTCCAGGACAACTTGCCTGGGTTTTGACTTGGTCCTGATGCGTCCCACCTTGGCAAGTCTTGCTCGTCGCCAGAGGCTCCGAGATGCACAGAAGACGGTGGCAGCTGCTGAAAAGAAGGGCAGCGGTGAGTTTGTCGAAAAGCAAGAACATAGGCAGCTGCCTGTGCTTGGGAAGGAGCAGCTGCCTGGTTTTGGCAATTGCCTTCACAGCGCCCAGAAGCCCGGTGCTCTGCTGCTTTGTTTTTCGCAGTCAGTCAATTGCACACTAGTGAAGCTGAGCCAGGCTCTTCAGCTTTGCTGCTTTTGAGCATCTGTGCTCCACTTAGGCTCTGTGACATCTCTGGAGGTTGTTTGCCTCGGCCAGGCTGGAAAGTGCCCGCTAGTACCTAGAGCTGGGCAGGAGAGGGCAGAGAGCACTTCCATCTGACAGCAGGTTGCAGATTGCCTCGGAAAGAGCCGTGTCCTTGGAATGTGCAGCAAATCCTCTTTCTTTGCAAACCGCGGTTAGTGTGCAGTGCAGGTACACTCTCCCCTTGCCAACTGGAGTGGGAAAGATTTTCGCTAAGCTAGAGATGACTAGAGAAGCAGAAGCGCGGCTCCGGAGCTATCCGGAGGAAAGTGCCGCTTCCCGGCGTCTTTCGGCTTGAAGAGGCGCTCCGGAGTGCTCCGCTGGCGCTCTGCTGAGCTGTGCGCGAATTAGCCGCTTCTGCGCCTCCGAGAAGCAGAGATCGCGGTTGCTTGGAAGAGGCGAAGAACGAAGCCGCAAAGAAGCGGGCTTGTGTGCGAAGCCTTCCGACTGCCGGAGGACGGTGGCTGCCGCTCTCCTGCCTGTTGAATTCACTCTCGGCAAGCGAATGGAAAGCGTTCCAGGACAACTTGCCTGGGTTTTGACTTGGTCCTGATGCGTCCCACCTTGGCAAGTCTTGCTCGTCGCCAGAGGCTCCGAGATGCACAGAAGACGGTGGCAGCGTCTTAAAAGAAGGGCAGCGGTGAGTTTGTCGACAAGCAAGAAGATAGGCAGCTGCCTGTGCTTGGGAAGGAGCAGCTGCCTGGTTTTGGCAATTGCCTTCACAGCGCCCAGAAGCCCGGTGCTCTGCTGCTTTGTTTTTCGCAGTCAGTCAATTGCACACTAGTGAAGCTGAGCCAGGCTCTTCAGCTTTGCTGCTTTTGAGCATCTGTGCTCCACTTAGGCTCTGTGACATCTCTTGAGGTTGTTTGCCTCGCCCAGGCTGGAAAGTGCCCGCTAGTACCTAGAGCTGGGCAGGAGAGGGCAGAGAGCACTTCCATCTGACAGCAGGTTGCAGATTGCCTCGGAAAGAGCCGTGTCCTTGGAATGTGCAGCAAATCCTCTTTCTTTGCAAACCGCGGTTAGTGTGCAGTGCAGGTACGCTCTCCCCTTGCCAACTGGAGTGGGAAAGCTTTTCGCTAAGCTAGAGATGACTAGAGAAGCAGAAGCGCGGCTCCGGAGCTATCCGGAGGAAAGTGCCTCTTCCCGGCGTCTTTCGGCTTGAAGAGGCGCTCCGGAGTGCTCCGCTGGCGCTCTGCTGAGCTGTGCGCGAATTAGCCGCTTCTGCGCCTCCGAGAAGCAGAGATCGCGGTTGCTTGGAAGAGGCGAAGAACGAAGCCGCAAAGAAGCGGGCTTGTGTGCGAAGCCTTCCGACTGCCGGAGGACGGTGGCTGCCGCTCTCCTGCCTGTTGAATTCACTCTCGGCAAGCGAATGGAAAGCGTTCCAGGACAACTTGCCTGGGTTTTGACTTGGTCCTGATGCGTCCCACCTTGGCAAGTCTTGCTCGTCGCCAGAGGCTCCGAGATGCACAGAAGACGGTGGCAGCTGCTGAAAAGAAGGGCAGCGGTGAGTTTGTCGACAAGCAAGAAGATAGGCAGCTGCCTGTGCTTGGGAAGGAGCAGCTGCCTGGTTTTGGCAATTGCCTTCACAGCGCCCAGAAGCCCGGTGCTCTGCTGCTTTGTTTTTCGCAGTCAGTCAATTGCACACTAGTGAAGCTGAGCCAGGCTCTTCAGCTTTGCTGCTTTTGAGCATCTGTGCTCCACTTAGGCTCTGTGACATCTCTGGAGGTTGTTTGCCTCGGCCAGGCTGGAAAGTGCCCGCTAGTACCTAGAGCTGGGCAGGAGAGGGCAGAGAGCACTTCCATCTGACAGCAGGTTGCAGATTGCCTCGGAAAGAGCCATGTCCTTGGAATGTGCAGCAAATCCTCTTTCTTTGCAAACCGCGGTTAGTGTGCAGTGCAGGTACGCTCTCCCCTTGCCAAATGGAGTGGGAAAGCTTTTCGCTGAGATAGAGATGACTAGAGAAGCAGAAGCGCGGCTCCGGAGCTATCCGGAGGAAAGTGCCGCTTCCCGGCGTCTTTCGGCTTGAAGAGGCGCTCCGGAGCGCTTTGCTGGCGCTCTACTGAGCTGTGCGCGAATTAGCCGCTTCTGCGCCTCCGAGAAGCAGAGATCGCGGTTGCTTGGAAGAGGCGAAGAACGAAGCCGCAAAGAAGCGGGCTTGTGTGCGAAGCCTTCCGACTGCCGGAGGACGGTGGCTGCCGCTCTCCTGCCTCTTGAATTCACTCTCGGCAAGCGAATGGAAAGCGTTCCAGGACAACTTGCCTGGGTTTTGACTTGGTCCTGATGCGTCCCACCTTGGCAAGTCTTGCTCGTCGCCAGAGGCTCCGAGATGCACAGAAGGCGGTGGCAGCTGCTGAAAAGAAGGGCAGCGGTGAGTTTGTCGACAAGCAAGAACATAGGCAGCTGCCTGTGCTTGGGAAGGAGCAGCTGCCTGGTTTTGGCAATTGCCTTCACAGCGCCCAGAAGCCCGGTGCTCTGCTGCTTTGTTTTTCGCAGTCAGTCAATTGCACACTAGTGAAGCTGAGCCAGGCTCTTCAGCTTTGCTGCTTTTGAGCATCTGTGCTCCACTTAGGCTCTGTGACATCTCTGGAGGTTGTTTGCCTCGGCCAGGCTGGCAAGTGCCCGCTAGTACCTAGAGCTGGGCAGGAGAGGGCAGAGAGCACTTCCATCTGACAGCAGGTTGCAGATTGCCTCGGAAAGAGCCGTGTCCTTGGAATGTGCAGCAAATCCTCTTTCTTTGCAAACCGCGGTTAGTGTGCAGTGCAGGTACGCTCTCCCCTTGCCAAATGGAGTGGGAAAGCTTTTCGCTGAGATAGAGATGACTAGAGAAGCAGAAGCGCGGCTCCGGAGCTATCCGGAGGAAAGTGCCTTTTCCCGGCATCTTTCGGCTTGAAGCGGCGCTCCAGAGCGCTTTGCTGCCGCTTTACTGAGCTGTGCGCGAATTAGCCGCTTCTTCGCCTCCGAGAAGCAGAGATCGCGGTTGCTTGGAAGAGGCGAAGAACGAAGCCGCAAAGAAGCGGGCTTGTGTGCGAAGCCTTCCGACTGCCGGAGGACGGTGGCTGCCGCTCTCCTGCCTGTTGAATTCACTCTCGGCAAGCGAATGGAAAGCGTTCCAGGACAACTTGCCTGGGTTTTGACTTGGTCCTGATGCGTCCCACCTTGGCAAGTCTTGCTCGTCGCCAGAGGCTCCGAGATGCACAGAAGACGGTGGCAGCGTCTTAAAAGAAGGGCAGCGGTGAGTTTGTCGACAAGCAAGAACATAGGCAGCTGCCTGTGCTTGGGAAGGAGCAGCTGCCTGGTTTTGGCAATTGCCTTCACAGCGCCCAGAAGCCCGGTGCTCTGCTGCTTTGTTTTTCGCAGTCAGTCAATTGCACACTAGTGAAGCTGAGCCAGGCTCTTCAGCTTTGCTGCTTTTGAGCATCTGTGCTCCACTTAGGCTCTGTGACATCTCTCGAGGTTGTTTGCCTCGGCCAGGCTGGAAAGTGCCCGCTAGTACCTAGAACTGGGCAGGAGAGGGCAGAGAGCACTTCCATCTTACAGCAGGTTGCAGATTGCCTCGGAAAGAGCCGTGTCCTTGGAATGTGCAGCAAATCCTCTTTCTTTGCAAACCGCGGTTAGTGTGCAGTGCAGGTACACTCTCCCCTTGCCAAATGGAGTGGGAAAGCTTTTCGCTAAGCTAGAGATGACTAGAGAAGCAGAAGCGCGGCTCCGGAGCTATCCGGAGGAAAGTGCCGCTTCCCGGCGTCTTTCGGCTTGAAGAGGCGCTCCGGAGTGCTCCGCTGGCGCTCTGCTGAGCTGTGCGCGAATTAGCCGCTTCTGCGCCTCCGAGAAGCAGAGATCGCGGTTGCTTGGAAGAGGCGAAGAACGAAGCCGCAAAGAAGCGGGCTTGTGTGCGAAGCCTTCCGACTGCCGGAGGACGGTGGCTGCCGCTCTCCTGCCTGTTGAATTCACTCTCGGCAAGCGAATGGAAAGCGTTCCAGGACAACTTGCCTGGGTTTTGACTTGGTCCTGATGCGTCCCACCTTGGCAAGTCTTGCTCGTCGCCAGAGGCTCCGAGATGCACAGAAGACGGTGGCAGCTGCTGAAAAGAAGGGCAGCGGTGAGTTTGTCGACAAGCAAGAACATAGGCAGCTGCCTGTGCTTGGGAAGGAGCAGCTGCCTGGTTTTGGCAATTGCCTTCACAGCGCCCAGAAGCCCGGTGCTCTGCTGCTTTGTTTTTCGCAGTCAGTCAATTGCACACTAGTGAAGCTGAGCCAGGCTCTTCAGCTTTGCTGCTTTTGAGCATCTGTGCTCCACTTAGGCTCTGTGACATCTCTCGAGGTTGTTTGCCTCGGCCAGGCTGGAAAGTGCCCGCTAGTACCTAGAGCTGGGCAGGAGAGGGCAGAGAGCACTTCCATCTGACAGCAGGTTGCAGATTGCCTCGGAAAGAGCCGTGTCCTTGGAATGTGCAGCAAATCCTCTTTCTTTGCAAACCGCGGTTAGTGTGCAGTGTAGGTACACTCTCCCCTTGCCAAATGGAGTGGGAAAGCTTTTCGCTAAGCTAGAGATGACTAGAGAAGCAGAAGCGCGGCTCCGGAGCTATCCGGAGGAAAGTGCCGCTTCCCGGCGTCTTTCGGCTTGAAGCGGCGCTCCGGAGCGCTCCGCTGGCGCTCTACTGAGCTGTGCGCGAATTAGCCGCTTCTGCGCCTCCGAGAAGCAGAGATCGCGGTTGCTTGGAAGAGGCGAAGAACGAAGCCGCAAAGAAGCGGGCTTGTGTGCGAAGCCTTCCGACTGCCGAAGGACGGTGGCTGCCGCTCTCCTGCCTCTTGAATTCACTCTCGGCAAGCGAATGGAAAGCGTTCCAGGACAACTTGCCTGGGTTTTGACTTGGTCCTGATGCCTCCCACCTTGGCAAGTCTTGCTCGTCGCCAGAGGCTCCGAGATGCACAGAAGACGGTGGCAGCTGCTGAAAAGAAGGGCAGCGGTGAGTTTGTCGAAAAGCAAGAACATAGGCAGCTGCCTGTGCTTGGGAAGGAGCAGCTGCCTGGTTTTGGCAATTGCCTTCACAGCGCCCAGAAGCCCGGTGCTCTGCTGCTTTGTTTTTCGCAGTCAGTCAATTGCACACTAGTGAAGCTGAGCCAGGCTCTTCAGCTTTGCTGCTTTTGAGCATCTGTGCTCCACTTAGGCTCTGTGACATCTCTGGAGGTTGTTTGCCTCGGCCAGGCTGGAAAGTGCCCGCTAGTACCTAGAGCTGGGCAGGAGAGGGCAGAGAGCACTTCCATCTGACAGCAGGTTGCAGATTGCCTCGGAAAGAGCCGTGTCCTTGGAATGTGCAGCAAATCCTCTTTCTTTGCAAACCGCGGTTAGTGTGCAGTGCAGGTACACTCTCCCCTTGCCAACTGGAGTGGGAAAGATTTTCGCTAAGCTAGAGATGACTAGAGAAGCAGAAGCGCGGCTCCGGAGCTATCCGGAGGAAAGTGCCGCTTCCCGGCGTCTTTCGGCTTGAAGAGGCGCTCCGGAGTGCTCCGCTGGCGCTCTGCTGAGCTGTGCGCGAATTAGCCGCTTCTGCGCCTCCGAGAAGCAGAGATCGCGGTTGCTTGGAAGAGGCGAAGAACGAAGCCGCAAAGAAGCGGGCTTGTGTGCGAAGCCTTCCGACTGCCGGAGGACGGTGGCTGCCGCTCTCCTGCCTGTTGAATTCACTCTCGGCAAGCGAATGGAAAGCGTTCCAGGACAACTTGCCTGGGTTTTGACTTGGTCCTGATGCGTCCCACCTTGGCAAGTCTTGCTCGTCGCCAGAGGCTCCGAGATGCACAGAAGACGGTGGCAGCTGCTGAAAAGAAGGGCAGCGGTGAGTTTGTCGACAAGCAAGAAGATAGGCAGCTGCCTGTGCTTGGGAAGGAGCAGCTGCCTGGTTTTGGCAATTGCCTTCACAGCGCCCAGAAGCCCGGTGCTCTGCTGCTTTGTTTTTCGCAGTCAGTCAATTGCACACTAGTGAAGCTGAGCCAGGCTCTTCAGCTTTGCTGCTTTTGAGCATCTGTGCTCCACTTAGGCTCTGTGACATCTCTTGAGGTTGTTTGCCTCGCCCAGGCTGGAAAGTGCCCGCTAGTACCTAGAGCTGGGCAGGAGAGGGCAGAGAGCACTTCCATCTGACAGCAGGTTGCAGATTGCCTCGGAAAGAGCCGTGTCCTTGGAATGTGCAGCAAATCCTCTTTCTTTGCAAACCGCGGTTAGTGTGCAGTGCAGGTACGCTCTCCCCTTGCCAACTGGAGTGGGAAAGCTTTTCGCTAAGCTAGAGATGACTAGAGAAGCAGAAGCGCGGCTCCGGAGCTATCCGGAGGAAAGTGCCTCTTCCCGGCGTCTTTCGGCTTGAAGAGGCGCTCCGGAGTGCTCCGCTGGCGCTCTGCTGAGCTGTGCGCGAATTAGCCGCTTCTGCGCCTCCGAGAAGCAGAGATCGCGGTTGCTTGGAAGAGGCGAAGAACGAAGCCGCAAAGAAGCGGGCTTGTGTGCGAAGCCTTCCGACTGCCGGAGGACGGTGGCTGCCGCTCTCCTGCCTGTTGAATTCACTCTCGGCAAGCGAATGGAAAGCGTTCCAGGACAACTTGCCTGGGTTTTGACTTGGTCCTGATGCGTCCCACCTTGGCAAATCTTGCTCGTCGCCAGAGGCTCCGAGATGCACAGAAGACGGTGGCAGCTGCTGAAAAGAAGGGCAGCGGTGAGTTTGTCGACAAGCAAGAACATAGGCAGCTGCCTGTGCTTGGGAAGGAGCAGCTGCCTGGTTTTGGCAATTGCCTTCACAGCGCCCAGAAGCCCGGTGCTCTGCTGCTTTGTTTTTCGCAGTCAGTCAATTGCACACTAGTGAAGCTGAGCCAGGCTCTTCAGCTTTGCTGCTTTTGAGCATCTGTGCTCCACTTAGGCTCTGTGACATCTCTGGAGGTTGTTTGCCTCGGCCAGGCTGGAAAGTGCCCGCTAGTACCTAGAGCTGGGCAGGAGAGGGCAGAGAGCACTTCCATCTGACAGCAGGTTGCAGATTGCCTCGGAAAGAGCCGTGTCCTTGGAATGTGCAGCAAATCCTCTTTCTTTGCAAACCGCGGTTAGTGTGCAGTGCAGGTACGCTCTCCCCTTGCCAAATGGAGTGGGAAAGCTTTTCGCTGAGATAGAGATGACTAGAGAAGCAGAAGCGCGGCTCCGGAGCTATCCGGAGGAAAGTGCCGCTTCCCGGCATCTTTCGGCTTGAAGCGGCGCTCCGGAGCGCTCCGCTGGCGCTCTGCTGAGCTGTGCGCGAATTAGCCGCTTCTTCGCCTCCGAGAAGCAGAGATCGCGGTTGCTTGGAAGAGGCGAAGAACGAAGCCGCAAAGAAGCGGGCTTGTGTGCGAAGCCTTCCGACTGCCGGAGGACGGTGGCTGCCGCTCTCCTGCCTGTTGAATTCACTCTCGGCAAGCGAATGGAAAGCGTTCCAGGACAACTTGCCTGGGTTTTGACTTGGTCCTGATGCCTCCCACCTTGGCAAGTCTTGCTCGTCGCCAGAGGCTCCGAGATGCACAGAAGACGGTGGCAGCTGCTGAAAAGAAGGGCAGCGGTGAGTTTGTCGACAAGCAAGAACATAGGCAGCTGCCTGTGCTTGGGAAGGAGCAGCTGCCTGGTTTTGGCAATTGCCTTCACAGCGCCCAGAAGCCCGGTGCTCTGCTGCTTTGTTTTTCGCAGTCAGTCAATTGCACACTAGTGAAGCTGAGCCAGGCTCTTCAGCTTTGCTGCTTTTGAGCATCTGTGCTCCAGTTAGGCTCTGTGACATCTCTGGAGGTTGTTTGCCTCGGCCAGGCTGGAAAGTGCCCGCTAGTACCTAGAGCTGGGCAGGAGAGGGCAGAGAGCACTTCCATCTGACAGCAGGTTGCAGATTGCCTCGGAAAGAGCCGTGTCCTTGGAATGTGCAGCAAATCCTCTTTCTTTGCAAACCGCGGTTAGTGTGCAGTGCAGGTACGCTCTCCCCTTGCCAAATGGAGTGGGAAAGCTTTTCGCTGAGATAGAGATGACTAGAGAAGCAGAAGAGCGGCTCCGGAGCTATCCGGAGGAAAGTGCCGCTTCCCGGCGTCTTTCGGCTTGAAGCGGCGCTCCAGAGCGCTTTGCTGCCGCTTTACTGAGCTGTGCGCGAACTAGCCGCTTCTGCGCCTCTGAGAAGCAGAGATCGCGGTTGCTTGGAAGAGGCGAAGAACGAAGCCGCAAAGAAGCGGGCTTGTGTGCGAAGCCTTCCGACTGCCGGAGGACGGTGGCTGCCGCTCTCCTGCCTGTTGAATTCACTCTCGGCAAGCGAATGGAAAGCGTTCCAGGACAACTTGCCTGTGTTTTGACTTGGTCCTGATGCGTCCCACCTTGGCAAGTCTTGCTCGTCGCCAGAGGCTCCGAGATGCACAGAAGACGGTGGCAGCTGCTGAAAAGAAGGGCAGCGGTGAGTTTGTCGACAAGCAAGAACATAGGCAGCTGCCTGTGCTTGGGAAGGAGCAGCTGCCTGGTTTTGGCAATTGCCTTCACAGCGCCCAGAAGCCCGGTGCTCTGCTGCTTTGTTTTTCGCAGTCAGTCAATTGCACACTAGTGAAGCTGAGCCAGGCTCTTCAGCTTTGCTGCTTTTGAGCATCTGTGCTCCACTTAGGCTCTGTGACATCTCTGGAGGTTGTTTGCCTCGGCCAGGCTGGAAAGTGCCCGCTAGTACCTAGAGCTGGGCAGGAGAGGGCAGAGAGCACTTCCATCTGACAGCAGGTTGCAGATTGCCTCGGAAAGAGCCGTGTCCTTGGAATGTGCAGCAAATCCTCTTTCTTTGCAAACCGCGGTTAGTGTGCAGTGTAGGTACACTCTCCCCTTGCCAAATGGAGTGGGAAAGCTTTTCGCTAAGCTAGAGATGACTAGAGAAGCAGAAGCGCGGCTCCGGAGCTATGCGGAGGAAAGTGCCGCTTCCCGGCGTCTTTCGGCTTGAAGCGGCGCTCCAGAGCGCTTTACTGCCGCTTTACTGAGCTGTGCGCGAATTAGCCGCTTCTTCGCCTCCGAGAAGCAGAGATCGCGGTTGCTTGGAAGAGGCGAAGAACGAAGCCGCAAAGAAGCGGGCTTGTGTGCGAAGCCTTCCGACTGCCGGAGGACGGTGGCTGCCGCTCTCCTGCCTGTTGAATTCACTCTCGGCAAGCGAATGGAAAGCGTTCCAGGACAACTTGCCTGGGTTTTGACTTGGTCCTGATGCGTCCCACCTTGGCAAGTCTTGCTCGTCGCCAGAGGCTCCGAGATGCACAGAAGACGGTGGCAGCTGCTGAAAAGAAGGGCAGCGGTGAGTTTGTCGACAAGCAAGAACATAGGCAGCTGCCTGTGCTTGGGAAGGAGCAGCTGCCTGCTTTTGGCAATTGCCTTCACAGCGCCCAGAAGCCCGGTGCTCTGCTGCTTTGTTTTTCGCAGTCAGTCAATTGCACACTAGTGAAGCTGAGCCAGGCTCTTCAGCTTTGCTGCTTTTGAGCATCTGTGCTCCACTTAGGCTCTGTGACATCTCTGGAAGTGGTTTGCCTCGGCCAGGCTGGAAAGTGCCCGCTAGTACCTAGAGCTGGGCAGGAGAGGGCAGAGAGCACTTCCATCTGACAGCGGGTTGCAGATTGCCTCGGAAAGAGCCGTGTCCTTGGAATGTGCAGCAAATCCTCTTTCTTTGCAAACCGCGGTTAGTGTGCAGTGCAGGTACGCTCTCCCCTTGCCAAATGGAGTGGGAAAGCTTTTCGCTGAGATAGAGATGACTAGAGAAGCAGAAGCGCGGCTCCGGAGCTATCCGGAGGAAAGTGCCTTTTCCCGGCGTCTTTCGGCTTGAAGCGGCGCTCCAGAGCGCTTTGCTGCCGCTTTACTGAGCTGTGCGCGAACTAGCCGCTTCTGCGCCTCTGAGAAGCAGAGATCGCGGTTGCTTGGAAGAGGCGAAGAACGAAGCCGCAAAGAAGCGGGCTTGTGTGCGAAGCCTTCCGACTGCCGGAGGACGGTGGCTGCCGCTCTCCTGCCTGTTGAATTCACTCTCGGCAAGCGAATGGAAAGCGTTCCAGGACAACTTGCCTGGGTTTTGACTTGGTCCTGATGCGTCCCACCTTGGCAAGTCTTGCTCGTCGCCAGAGGCTCCGAGATGCACAGAAGACGGTGGCAGCTGCTGAAAAGAAGGGCAGCGGTGAGTTTGTCGACAAGCAAGAACATAGGCAGCTGCCTGTGCTTGGGAAGGAGCAGCTGCCTGGTTTTGGCAATTGCCTTCACAGCGCCCAGAAGCCCGGTGCTCTGCTGCTTTGTTTTTCGCAGTCAGTCAATTGCACACTAGTGAAGCTGAGCCAGGCTCTTCAGCTTTGCTGCTTTTGAGCATCTGTGCTCCACTTAGGCTCTGTGACATCTCTGGAGGTTGTTTGCCTCGGCCAGGCTGGAAAGTGCCCGCTAGTACCTAGAGCTGGGCAGGAGAGGGCAGAGAGCATTTCCATCTGACAGCAGGTTGCAGATTGCCTCGGAAAGAGCCGTGTCCTTGGAATGTGCAGCAAATCCTCTTTCTTTGCAAACCGCGGTTAGTGTGCAGTGCAGGTACGCTCTCCCCTTGCCAAATGGAGTGGGAAAGCTTTTCGCTGAGATAGAGATGACTAGAGAAGCAGAAGAGCGGCTCCGGAGCTATCCGGAGGAAAGTGCCGCTTCCCGGCGTCTTTCGGCTTGAAGCGGCGCTCCAGAGCGCTTTGCTGCCGCTTTACTGAGCTGTGCGCGAACTAGCCGCTTCTGCGCCTCTGAGAAGCAGAGATCGCGGTTGCTTGGAAGAGGCGAAGAACGAAGCCGCAAAGAAGCGGGCTTGTGTGCGAAGCCTTCCGACTGCCGGAGGACGGTGGCTGCCGCTCTCCTGCCTGTTGAATTCACTCTCGGCAAGCGAATGGAAAGCGTTCCAGGACAACTTGCCTGGGTTTTGACTTGGTCCTGATGCGTCCCACCTTGGCAAGTCTTGCTCGTCGCCAGAGGCTCCGAGATGCACAGAAGACGGTGGCAGCTGCTGAAAAGAAGGGCAGCGGTGAGTTTGTCGACAAGCAAGAACATAGGCAGCTGCCTGTGCTTGGGAAGGAGCAGCTGCCTGGTTTTGGCAATTGCCTTCACAGCGCCCAGAAGCCCGGTGCTCTGCTGCTTTGTTTTTCGCAGTCAGTCAATTGCACACTAGTGAAGCTGAGCCAGGCTCTTCAGCTTTGCTGCTTTTGAGCATCTGTGCTCCACTTAGGCTCTGTGACATCTCTCGAGGTTGTTTGCCTCGGCCAGGCTGGAAAGTGCCCGCTAGTACCTAGAGCTGGGCAGGAGAGGGCAGAGAGCATTTCCATCTGACAGCAGGTTGCAGATTGCCTCGGAAAGAGCCGTGTCCTTGGAATGTGCAGCAAATCCTCTTTCTTTGCAAACCGCGGTTAGTGTGCAGTGCAGGTACGCTCTCCCCTTGCCAAATGGAGTGGGAAAGCTTTTCGCTGAGATAGAGATGACTAGAGAAGCAGAAGAGCGGCTCCGGAGCTATCCGGAGGAAAGTGCCGCTTCCCGGCGTCTTTCGGCTTGAAGCGGCGCTCCAGAGCGCTTTGCTGCCGCTTTACTGAGCTGTGCGCGAACTAGCCGCTTCTGCGCCTCTGAGAAGCAGAGATCGCGGTTGCTTGGAAGAGGCGAAGAACGAAGCCGCAAAGAAGCGGGCTTGTGTGCGAAGCCTTCCGACTGCCGGAGGACGGTGGCTGCCGCTCTCCTGCCTGTTGAATTCACTCTCGGCAAGCGAATGGAAAGCGTTCCAGGACAACTTGCCTGTGTTTTGACTTGGTCCTGATGCGTCCCACCTTGGCAAGTCTTGCTCGTCGCCAGAGGCTCCGAGATGCACAGAAGACGGTGGCAGCTGCTGAAAAGAAGGGCAGCGGTGAGTTTGTCGACAAGCAAGAACATAGGCAGGTGCCTGTGCTTGGGAAGGAGCAGCTGCCTGGTTTTGGCAATTGCCTTCACAGCGCCCAGAAGCCCGGTGCTCTGCTGCTTTGTTTTTCGCAGTCAGTCAATTGCACACTAGTGAAGCTGAGCCAGGCTCTTCAGCTTTGCTGCTTTTGAGCATCTGTGCTCCACTTAGGCTCTGTGACATCTCTGGAGGTTGTTTGCCTCGGCCAGGCTGGAAAGTGCCCGCTAGTACCTAGAGCTGGGCAGGAGAGGGCAGAGAGCACTTCCATCTGACAGCAGGTTGCAGATTGCCTCGGAAAGAGCCGTGTCCTTGGAATGTGCAGCAAATCCTCTTTCTTTGCAAACCGCGGTTAGTGTGCAGTGCAGGTACGCTCTCCCCTTGCCAAATGGAGTGGGAAAGCTTTTCGCTGAGATAGAGATGACTAGAGAAGCAGAAGCGCGGCTCCGGAGCTATCCGGAGGAAAGTGCCGCTTCCCGGCGTCTTTCGGCTTGAAGAGGCGCTCCGGAGCGCTCCGCTGGCGCTCTGCTGAGCTGTGCGCGAATTAGCCGCTTCTGCGCCTCCGAGAAGCAGAGATCGCGGTTGCTTGGAAGAGGCGAAGAACGAAGCCGCAAAGAAGCGGGCTTGTGTGCGAAGCCTTCCGACTGCCGGAGGACGGTGGCTGCCGCTCTCCTGCCTGTTGAATTCACTCTCCGCAAGCGAATGGAAAGCGTTCCAGGACAACTTGCCTGGGTTTTGACTTGGTCCTGATGCGTCCCACCTTGGCAAATCTTGCTCGTCGCCAGAGGCTCCGAGATGCACAGAAGGCGGTGGCAGCTGCTGAAAAGAAGGGCAGCGGTGAGTTTGTCGACAAGCAAGAACATAGGCAGCTGCCTGTGCTTGGGAAGGAGCAGCTGCCTGGTTTTGGCAATTGCCTTCACAGCGCCCAGAAGCCCGGTGCTCTGCTGCTTTGTTTTTCGCAGTCAGTCAATTGCACACTAGTGAAGCTGAGCCAGGCTCTTCAGCTTTGCTGCTTTTGAGCATCTGTGCTCCACTTAGGCTCTGTGACATCTCTGGAGGTTGTTTGCCTCGGCCAGGCTGGAAAGTGCCCGCTAGTACCTAGAGCTGGGCAGGAGAGGGCAGAGAGCATTTCCATCTGACAGCAGGTTGCAGATTGCCTCGGAAAGAGCCGTGTCCTTGGAATGTGCAGCAAATCCTCTTTCTTTGCAAACCGCGGTTAGTGTGCAGTGCAGGTACGCTCTCCCCTTGCCAAATGGAGTGGGAAAGCTTTTCGCTGAGATAGAGATGACTAGAGAAGCAGAAGAGCGGCTCCGGAGCTATCCGGAGGAAAGTGCCGCTTCCCGGCGTCTTTCGGCTTGAAGCGGCGCTCCAGAGCGCTTTGCTGCCGCTTTACTGAGCTGTGCGCGAACTAGCCGCTTCTGCGCCTCTGAGAAGCAGAGATCGCGGTTGCTTGGAAGAGGCGAAGAACGAAGCCGCAAAGAAGCGGGCTTGTGTGCGAAGCCTTCCGACTGCCGGAGGACGGTGGCTGCCGCTCTCCTGCCTGTTGAATTCACTCTCGGCAAGCGAATGGAAAGCGTTCCAGGACAACTTGCCTGTGTTTTGACTTGGTCCTGATGCGTCCCACCTTGGCAAGTCTTGCTCGTCGCCAGAGGCTCCGAGATGCACAGAAGACGGTGGCAGCTGCTGAAAAGAAGGGCAGCGGTGAGTTTGTCGACAAGCAAGAACATAGGCAGCTGCCTGTGCTTGGGAAGGAGCAGCTGCCTGGTTTTGGCAATTGCCTTCACAGCGCCCAGAAGCCCGGTGCTCTGCTGCTTTGTTTTTCGCAGTCAGTCAATTGCACACTAGTGAAGCTGAGCCAGGCTCTTCAGCTTTGCTGCTTTTGAGCATCTGTGCTCCACTTAGGCTCTGTGACATCTCTGGAGGTTGTTTGCCTCGGCCAGGCTGGAAAGTGCCCGCTAGTACCTAGAGCTGGGCAGGAGAGGGCAGAGAGCACTTCCATCTGACAGCAGGTTGCAGATTGCCTCGGAAAGAGCCGTGTCCTTGGAATGTGCAGCAAATCCTCTTTCTTTGCAAACCGCGGTTAGTGTGCAGTGTAGGTACACTCTCCCCTTGCCAAATGGAGTGGGAAAGCTTTTCGCTAAGCTAGAGATGACTAGAGAAGCAGAAGCGCGGCTCCGGAGCTATGCGGAGGAAAGTGCCGCTTCCCGGCGTCTTTCGGCTTGAAGCGGCGCTCCAGAGCGCTTTACTGCCGCTTTACTGAGCTGTGCGCGAATTAGCCGCTTCTTCGCCTCCGAGAAGCAGAGATCGCGGTTGCTTGGAAGAGGCGAAGAACGAAGCCGCAAAGAAGCGGGCTTGTGTGCGAAGCCTTCCGACTGCCGGAGGACGGTGGCTGCCGCTCTCCTGCCTGTTGAATTCACTCTCGGCAAGCGAATGGGAAAGCGTTCCAGGACAACTTGCCTGGGTTTTGACTTGGTCCTGATGCGTCCCACCTTGGCAAGTCTTGCTCGTCGCCAGAGGCTCCGAGATGCACAGAAGACGGTGGCAGCTGCTGAAAAGAAGGGCAGCGGTGAGTTTGTCGACAAGCAAGAACATAGGCAGCTGCCTGTGCTTGGGAAGGAGCAGCTGCCTGGTTTTGGCAATTGCCTTCACAGCGCCCAGAAGCCCGGTGCTCTGCTGCTTTGTTTTTCGCAGTCAGTCAATTGCACACTAGTGAAGCTGAGCCAGGCTCTTCAGCTTTGCTGCTTTTGAGCATCTGTGCTCCACTTAGGCTCTGTGACATCTCTGGAGGTTGTTTGCCTCGGCCAGGCTGGAAAGTGCCCGCTAGTACCTAGAGCTGGGCAGGAGAGGGCAGAGAGCATTTCCATCTGACAGCAGGTTGCAGATTGCCTCGGAAAGAGCCGTGTCCTTGGAATGTGCAGCAAATCCTCTTTCTTTGCAAACCGCGGTTAGTGTGCAGTGCAGGTACGCTCTCCCCTTGCCAAATGGAGTGGGAAAGCTTTTCGCTGAGATAGAGATGACTAGAGAAGCAGAAGAGCGGCTCCGGAGCTATCCGGAGGAAAGTGCCGCTTCCCGGCGTCTTTCGGCTTGAAGCGGCGCTCCAGAGCGCTTTGCTGCCGCTTTACTGAGCTGTGCGCGAACTAGCCGCTTCTGCGCCTCTGAGAAGCAGAGATCGCGGTTGCTTGGAAGAGGCGAAGAACGAAGCCGCAAAGAAGCGGGCTTGTGTGCGAAGCCTTCCGACTGCCGGAGGACGGTGGCTGCCGCTCTCCTGCCTGTTGAATTCACTCTCGGCAAGCGAATGGAAAGCGTTCCAGGACAACTTGCCTGGGTTTTGACTTGGTCCTGATGCGTCCCACCTTGGCAAGTCTTGCTCGTCGCCAGAGGCTCCGAGATGCACAGAAGACGGTGGCAGCTGCTGAAAAGAAGGGCAGCGGTGAGTTTGTCGACAAGCAAGAACATAGGCAGCTGCCTGTGCTTGGGAAGGAGCAGCTGCCTGGTTTTGGCAATTGCCTTCACAGCGCCCAGAAGCCCGGTGCTCTGCTGCTTTGTTTTTCGCAGTCAGTCAATTGCACACTAGTGAAGCTGAGCCAGGCTCTTCAGCTTTGCTGCTTTTGAGCATCTGTGCTCCACTTAGGCTCTGTGACATCTCTGGAGGTTGTTTGCCTCGGCCAGGCTGGAAAGTGCCCGCTAGTACCTAGAGCTGGGCAGGAGAGGGCAGAGAGCATTTCCATCTGACAGCAGGTTGCAGATTGCCTCGGAAAGAGCCGTGTCCTTGGAATGTGCAGCAAATCCTCTTTCTTTGCAAACCGCGGTTAGTGTGCAGTGCAGGTACGCTCTCCCCTTGCCAAATGGAGTGGGAAAGCTTTTCGCTGAGATAGAGATGACTAGAGAAGCAGAAGAGCGGCTCCGGAGCTATCCGGAGGAAAGTGCCGCTTCCCGGCGTCTTTCGGCTTGAAGCGGCGCTCCAGAGCGCTTTGCTGCCGCTTTACTGAGCTGTGCGCGAACTAGCCGCTTCTGCGCCTCTGAGAAGCAGAGATCGCGGTTGCTTGGAAGAGGCGAAGAACGAAGCCGCAAAGAAGCGGGCTTGTGTGCGAAGCCTTCCGACTGCCGGAGGACGGTGGCTGCCGCTCTCCTGCCTGTTGAATTCACTCTCGGCAAGCGAATGGAAAGCGTTCCAGGACAACTTGCCTGTGTTTTGACTTGGTCCTGATGCGTCCCACCTTGGCAAGTCTTGCTCGTCGCCAGAGGCTCCGAGATGCACAGAAGACGGTGGCAGCTGCTGAAAAGAAGGGCAGCGGTGAGTTTGTCGACAAGCAAGAACATAGGCAGGTGCCTGTGCTTGGGAAGGAGCAGCTGCCTGGTTTTGGCAATTGCCTTCACAGCGCCCAGAAGCCCGGTGCTCTGCTGCTTTGTTTTTCGCAGTCAGTCAATTGCACACTAGTGAAGCTGAGCCAGGCTCTTCAGCTTTGCTGCTTTTGAGCATCTGTGCTCCACTTAGGCTCTGTGACATCTCTGGAGGTTGTTTGCCTCGGCCAGGCTGGAAAGTGCCCGCTAGTACCTAGAGCTGGGCAGGAGAGGGCAGAGAGCACTTCCATCTGACAGCAGGTTGCAGATTGCCTCGGAAAGAGCCGTGTCCTTGGAATGTGCAGCAAATCCTCTTTCTTTGCAAACCGCGGTTAGTGTGCAGTGCAGGTACGCTCTCCCCTTGCCAAATGGAGTGGGAAAGCTTTTCGCTGAGATAGAGATGACTAGAGAAGCAGAAGCGCGGCTCCGGAGCTATCCGGAGGAAAGTGCCGCTTCCCGGCGTCTTTCGGCTTGAAGAGGCGCTCCGGAGCGCTCCGCTGGCGCTCTGCTGAGCTGTGCGCGAATTAGCCGCTTCTGCGCCTCTGAGAAGCAGAGATCGCGGTTGCTTGGAAGAGGCGAAGAACGAAGCCGCAAAGAAGCGGGCTTGTGTGCGAAGCCTTCCGACTGCCAGAGGACGGTGGCTGCCGCTCTCCTGCCTGTTGAATTCACTCTCGGCAAGCGAATGGAAAGCGTTCCAGGACAACTTGCCTGGGTTTTGACTTGGTCCTGATGCGTCCCACCTTGGCAAATCTTGCTCGTCGCCAGAGGCTCCGAGATGCACAGAAGACGGTGGCAGCTGCTGAAAAGAAGGGCAGCGGTGAGTTTGTCGACAAGCAAGAACATAGGCAGCTGCCTGTGCTTGGGAAGGAGCAGCTGCCTGGTTTTGGCAATTGCCTTCACAGCGCCCAGAAGCCCGGTGCTCTGCTGCTTTGTTTTTCGCAGTCAGTCAATTGCACACTAGTGAAGCTGAGCCAGGCTCTTCAGCTTTGCTGCTTTTGAGCATCTGTGCTCCACTTAGGCTCTGTGACATCTCTGGAGGTTGTTTGCCTCGGCCAGGCTGGAAAGTGCCCGCTAGTACCTAGAGCTGGGCAGGAGAGGGCAGAGAGCACTTCCATCTGACAGCAGGTTGCAGATTGCCTCGGAAAGAGCCGTGTCCTTGGAATGTGCAGCAAATCCTCTTTCTTTGCAAACCGCGGTTAGTGTGCAGTGTAGGTACACTCTCCCCTTGCCAAATGGAGTGGGAAAGCTTTTCGCTAAGCTAGAGATGACTAGAGAAGCAGAAGCGCGGCTCCGGAGCTATCCGGAGGAAAGTGCCGCTTCCCGGCGTCTTTCGGCTTGAAGAGGCGCTCCGGAGTGCTCCGCTGGCGCTCTGCTGAGCTGTGCGCGAATTAGCCGCTTCTGCGCCTCCGAGAAGCAGAGATCGCGGTTGCTTGGAAGAGGCGAAGAACGAAGCCGCAAAGAAGCGGGCTTGTGTGCGAAGCCTTCCGACTGCCGGAGGACGGTGGCTGCCGCTCTCCTGCCTGTTGAATTCACTCTCGGCAAGCGAATGGAAAGCGTTCCAGGACAACTTGCCTGGGTTTTGACTTGGTCCTGATGCGTCCCACCTTGGCAAATCTTGCTCGTCGCCAGAGGCTCCGAGATGCACAGAAGACGGTGGCAGCTGCTGAAAAGAAGGGCAGCGGTGAGTTTGTCGACAAGCAAGAACATAGGCAGCTGCCTGTGCTTGGGAAGGAGCAGCTGCCTGGTTTTGGCAATTGCCTTCACAGCGCCCAGAAGCCCGGTGCTCTGCTGCTTTGTTTTTCGCAGTCAGTCAATTGCACACTAGTGAAGCTGAGCCAGGCTCTTCAGCTTTGCTGCTTTTGAGCATCTGTGCTCCACTTAGGCTCTGTGACATCTCTCGAGGTTGTTTGCCTCGCCCAGGCTGGAAAGTGCCCGCTAGTACCTAGAGCTGGGCAGGAGAGGGCAGAGAGCACTTCCATCTGACAGCGGGTTGCAGATTGCCTCGGAAAGAGCCGTGTCCTTGGAATGTGCAGCAAATCCTCTTTCTTTGCAAACCGCGGTTAGTGTGCAGTGCAGGTACGCTCTCCCCTTGCCAAATGGAGTGGGAAAGCTTTTCGCTGAGATAGAGATGACTAGAGAAGCAGAAGCGCGGCTCCGGAGCTATCCGGAGGAAAGTGCCGCTTCCCGGCGTCTTTCGGCTTGAAGAGGCGCTCCGGAGCGCTCCGCTGGCGCTCTGCTGAGCTGTGCGCGAATTAGCCGCTTCTGCGCCTCCGAGAAGCAGAGATCGCGGTTGCTTGGAAGAGGCGAAGAACGAAGCCGCAAAGAAGCGGGCTTGTGTGCGAAGCCTTCCGACTACCGGAGGACGGTGGCTGCCGCTCTCCTGCCTGTTGAATTCACTCTCGGCAAGCGAATGGAAAGCGTTCCAGGACAACTTGCCTGGGTTTTGACTTGGTCCTGATGCGTCCCACCTTGGCAAGTCTTGCTCGTCGCCAGAGGCTCCGAGATGCACAGAAGACGGTGGCAGCTGCTGAAAAGAAGGGCAGCGGTGAGTTTGTCGACAAGCAAGAACATAGGCAGCTGCCTGTGCTTGGGAAGGAGCAGCTGCCTGGTTTTGGCAATTGCCTTCACAGCGCCCAGAAGCCCGGTGCTCTGCTGCTTTGTTTTTCGCAGTCAGTCAATTGCACACTAGTCAAGCTGAGCCAGGCTCTTCAGCTTTGCTGCTTTTGAGCATCTGTGCTCCACTTAGGCTCTGTGACATCTCTGGAGGTTGTTTGCCTCGGCCAGGCTGGAAAGTGCCCGCTAGTACCTAGAGCTGGGCAGGAGAGGGCAGAGAGCACTTCCATCTGACAGCAGGTTGCAGATTGCCTCGGAAAGAGCCGTGTCCTTGGAATGTGCAGCAAATCCTCTTTCTTTGCAAACCGCGGTTAGTGTGCTGTGTAGGTACACTCTCCCCTTGCCAAATGGAGTGGGAAAGCTTTTCGCTGAGATAGAGATGACTAGAGAAGCAGAAGCGCGGCTCCGGAGCTATCCGGAGGAAAGTGCCTTTTCCCGGCGTCTTTCGGCTTGAAGCGGCGCTCCAGAGCGCTTTGCTGCCGCTTTACTGAGCTGTGCGCGAACTAGCCGCTTCTGCGCCTCTGAGAAGCAGAGATCGCGGTTGCTTGGAAGAGGCGAAGAACGAAGCCGCAAAGAAGCGGGCTTGTGTGCGAAGCCTTCCGACTGCCGGAGGACGGTGGCTGCCGCTCTCCTGCCTGTTGAATTCACTCTCGGCAAGCGAATGGAAAGCGTTCCAGGACAACTTGCCTGGGTTTTGACTTGGTCCTGATGCGTCCCACCTTGGCAAGTCTTGCTCGTCGCCAGAGGCTCCGAGATGCACAGAAGACGGTGGCAGCTGCTGAAAAGAAGGGCAGCGGTGAGTTTGTCGACAAGCAAGAACATAGGCAGCTGCCTGTGCTTGGGAAGGAGCAGCTGCCTGGTTTTGGCAATTGCCTTCACAGCGCCCAGAAGCCCGGTGCTCTGCTGCTTTGTTTTTCGCAGTCAGTCAATTGCACACTAGTCAAGCTGAGCCAGGCTCTTCAGCTTTGCTGCTTTTGAGCATCTGTGCTCCACTTAGGCTCTGTGACATCTCTCGAGGTTGTTTGCCTCGGCCAGGCTGGAAAGTGCCCGCTAGTACCTAGAGCTGGGCAGGAGAGGGCAGAGAGCACTTCCATCTGACAGCAGGTTGCAGATTGCCTCGGAAAGAGCCGTGTCCTTGGAATGTGCAGCAAATCCTCTTTCTTTGCAAACCGCGGTTAGTGTGCAGTGCAGGTACGCTCTCCCCTTGCCAAATGGAGTGGGAAAGCTTTTCGCTGAGATAGAGATGACTAGAGAAGCAGAAGCGCGGCTCCGGAGCTATCCGGAGGAAAGTGCCGCTTCCCGGCGTCTTTCGGCTTGAAGCGGCGCTCCAGAGCGCTTTGCTGCCGCTTTACTGAGCTGTGCGCGAACTAGCCGCTTCTGCGCCTCTGAGAAGCAGAGATCGCGGTTGCTTGGAAGAGGCGAAGAACGAAGCCGCAAAGAAGCGGGCTTGTGTGCGAAGCCTTCCGACTGCCGGAGGACGGTGGCTGCCGCTCTCCTGCCTGTTGAATTCACTCTCGGCAAGCGAATGGAAAGCGTTCCAGGACAACTTGCCTGGGTTTTGACTTGGTCCTGATGCGTCCCACCTTGGCAAGTCTTGCTCGTCGCCAGAGGCTCCGAGATGCACAGAAGACGGTGGCAGCTGCTGAAAAGAAGGGCAGCGGTGAGTTTGTCGACAAGCAAGAAGATAGGCAGCTGCCTGTGCTTGGGAAGGAGCAGCTGCCTGGTTTTGGCAATTGCCTTCACAGCGCCCAGAAGCCCGGTGCTCTGCTGCTTTGTTTTTCGCAGTCAGTCAATTGCACACTAGTCAAGCTGAGCCAGGCTCTTCAGCTTTGCTGCTTTTGAGCATCTGTGCTCCACTTAGGCTCTGTGACATCTCTCGAGGTTGTTTGCCTCAGCCAGGCTGGAAAGTGCCCGCTAGTACCTAGAGCTGGGCAGGAGAGGGCAGAGAGCACTTCCATCTGACAGCAGGTTGCAGATTGCCTCGGAGAGAGCCGTGTCCTTGGAATGTGCAGCAAATCCTCTTTCTATGCAAACCGCGGTTAGTGTGCAGTGCAGGTACGCTCTCCCCTTGCCAAATGGAGTGGGAAAGCTTTTCGCTGAGATAGAGATGACTAGAGAAGCAGAAGCGCGGCTCCGGAGCTATCCGGAGGAAAGTGCCGCTTCCCGGCGTCTTTCGGCTTGAAGAGGCGCTCCGGAGCGCTCCGCTGGCGCTCTGCTGAGCTGTGCGCGAATTAGCCGCTTCTGCGCCTCCGAGAAGCAGAGATCGCGGTTGCTTGGAAGAGGCGAAGAACGAAGCCGCAAAGAAGCGGGCTTGTGTGCGAAGCCTTCCGACTGCCGGAGGACGGTGGCTGCCGCTCTCCTGCCTGTTGAATTCACTCTCGGCAAGCGAATGGAAAGCGTTCCAGGACAACTTGCCTGTGTTTTGACTTGGTCCTGATGCGTCCCACCTTGGCAAGTCTTGCTCGTCGCCAGAGGCTCCGAGATGCACAGAAGACGGTGGCAGCTGCTGAAAAGAAGGGCAGCGGTGAGTTTGTCGACAAGCAAGAACATAGGCAGGTGCCTGTGCTTGGGAAGGAGCAGCTGCCTGGTTTTGGCAATTGCCTTCACAGCGCCCAGAAGCCCGGTGCTCTGCTGCTTTGTTTTTCGCAGTCAGTCAATTGCACACTAGTGAAGCTGAGCCAGGCTCTTCAGCTTTGCTGCTTTTGAGCATCTGTGCTCCACTTAGGCTCTGTGACATCTCTCGAGGTTGTTTGCCTCGGCCAGGCTGGAAAGTGCCCGCTAGTACCTAGAGCTGGGCAGGAGAGGGCAGAGAGCACTTCCATCTGACAGCGGGTTGCAGATTGCCTCGGAAAGAGCCGTGTCCTTGAATGTGCAGCAAATCCTCTTTCTTTGCAAACCGCGGTTAGTGTGCAGTGCAGGTACGCTCTCCCCTTGCCAAATGGAGTGGGAAAGCTTTTCGCTGAGATAGAGATGACTAGAGAAGCAGAAGCGCGGCTCCGGAGCTATCCGGAGGAAAGTGCCTTTTCCCGGCGTCTTTCGGCTTGAAGCGGCGCTCCAGAGCGCTTTGCTGCCGCTTTACTGAGCTGTGCGCGAACTAGCCGCTTCTGCGCCTCTGAGAAGCAGAGATCGCGGTTGCTTGGAAGAGGCGAAGAACGAAGCCGCAAAGAAGCGGGCTTGTGTGCGAAGCCTTCCGACTGCCGGAGGACGGTGGCTGCCGCTCTCCTGCCTGTTGAATTCACTCTCGGCAAGCGAATGGAAAGCGTTCCAGGACAACTTGCCTGGGTTTTGACTTGGTCCTGATGCGTCCCACCTTGGCAAGTCTTGCTCGTCGCCAGAGGCTCCGAGATGCACAGAAGACGGTGGCAGCTGCTGAAAAGAAGGGCAGCGGTGAGTTTGTCGACAAGCAAGAACATAGGCAGCTGCCTGTGCTTGGGAAGGAGCAGCTGCCTGCTTTTGGCAATTGCCTTCACAGCGCCCAGAAGCCCGGTGCTCTGCTGCTTTGTTTTTCGCAGTCAGTCAATTGCACACTAGTGAAGCTGAGCCAGGCTCTTCAGCTTTGCTGCTTTTGAGCATCTGTGCTCCACTTAGGCTCTGTGACATCTCTCGAGGTTGTTTGCCTCGGCCAGGCTGGAAAGTGCCCGCTAGTACCTAGAGCTGGGCAGGAGAGGGCAGAGAGCATTTCCATCTGACAGCAGGTTGCAGATTGCCTCGGAAAGAGCCGTGTCCTTGGAATGTGCAGCAAATCCTCTTTCTTTGCAAACCGCGGTTAGTGTGCAGTGCAGGTACGCTCTCCCCTTGCCAAATGGAGTGGGAAAGCTTTTCGCTGAGATAGAGATGACTAGAGAAGCAGAAGAGCGGCTCCGGAGCTATCCGGAGGAAAGTGCCGCTTCCCGGCGTCTTTCGGCTTGAAGCGGCGCTCCAGAGCGCTTTGCTGCCGCTTTACTGAGCTGTGCGCGAACTAGCCGCTTCTGCGCCTCTGAGAAGCAGAGATCGCGGTTGCTTGGAAGAGGCGAAGAACGAAGCCGCAAAGAAGCGGGCTTGTGTGCGAAGCCTTCCGACTGCCGGAGGACGGTGGCTGCCGCTCTCCTGCCTGTTGAATTCACTCTCGGCAAGCGAATGGAAAGCGTTCCAGGACAACTTGCCTGGGTTTTGACTTGGTCCTGATGCGTCCCACCTTGGCAAGTCTTGCTCGTCGCCAGAGGCTCCGAGATGCACAGAAGACGGTGGCAGCTGCTGAAAAGAAGGGCAGCGGTGAGTTTGTCGACAAGCAAGAACATAGGCAGGTGCCTGTGCTTGGGAAGGAGCAGCTGCCTGGTTTTGGCAATTGCCTTCACAGCGCCCAGAAGCCCGGTGCTCTGCTGCTTTGTTTTTCGCAGTCAGTCAATTGCACACTAGTCAAGCTGAGCCAGGCTCTTCAGCTTTGCTGCTTTTGAGCATCTGTGCTCCACTTAGGCTCTGTGACATCTCTCGAGGTTGTTTGCCTCGGCCAGGCTGGAAAGTGCCCGCTAGTACCTAGAGCTGGGCAGGAGAGGGCAGAGAGCACTTCCATCTGACAGCGGGTTGCAGATTGCCTCGGAAAGAGCCGTGTCCTTGGAATGTGCAGCAAATCCTCTTTCTTTGCAAACCGCGGTTAGTGTGCAGTGCAGGTACGCTCTCCCCTTGCCAAATGGAGTGGGAAAGCTTTTCGCTGAGATAGAGATGACTAGAGAAGCAGAAGCGCGGCTCCGGAGCTATCCGGAGGAAAGTGCCTTTTCCCGGCGTCTTTCGGCTTGAAGCGGCGCTCCAGAGCGCTTTGCTGCCGCTTTACTGAGCTGTGCGCGAACTAGCCGCTTCTGCGCCTCTGAGAAGCAGAGATCGCGGTTGCTTGGAAGAGGCGAAGAACGAAGCCGCAAAGAAGCGGGCTTGTGTGCGAAGCCTTCCGACTGCCGGAGGACGGTGGCTGCCGCTCTCCTGCCTGTTGAATTCACTCTCGGCAAGCGAATGGAAAGCGTTCCAGGACAACTTGCCTGGGTTTTGACTTGGTCCTGATGCGTCCCACCTTGGCAAGTCTTGCTCGTCGCCAGAGGCTCCGAGATGCACAGAAGACGGTGGCAGCTGCTGAAAAGAAGGGCAGCGGTGAGTTTGTCGACAAGCAAGAACATAGGCAGCTGCCTGTGCTTGGGAAGGAGCAGCTGCCTGGTTTTGGCAATTGCCTTCACAGCGCCCAGAAGCCCGGTGCTCTGCTGCTTTGTTTTTCGCAGTCAGTCAATTGCACACTAGTGAAGCTGAGCCAGGCTCTTCAGCTTTGCTGCTTTTGAGCATCTGTGCTCCACTTAGGCTCTGTGACATCTCTGGAGGTTGTTTGCCTCGGCCAGGCTGGAAAGTGCCCGCTAGTACCTAGAGCTGGGCAGGAGAGGGCACAGAGCATTTCCATCTGACAGCAGGTTGCAGATTGCCTCGGAAAGAGCCGTGTCCTTGGAATGTGCAGCAAATCCT
>NW_027100140.1:0-46323 GCF_031753505.1 Anomalospiza imberbis
TATGGACCGGTACGGACCAGTACGGACCAGTATTGGACCAGTATGGACCAGTGCGGACCAGTACGGACCAGTATGGACAACGGCAGACCAGAACGGACCAGTACGGACCAGTATGGACCGGTATGGACCAGTACGGGCCAGTACGGACCAGTACGGGCCAGTACGGACCAGTACGGACCATTGCGGACCAGTATGGACCAGTGCGGACCAGAACGGACCTCTATGGACCAGAACAGACCAGGACGGACCAGTACGGACCAGTACGGACCAGAACGGACCAATAGGGACCACTACGGACAAGTATGGACTAGTATGGACCAGTACGGACCAGTATGGACCAGTACGGACCAGTATGGACCAGTGCGGACCAGAACGGACCAGTATGGACCAGTATGGACCACTATGGATCAGTAGGACCAATACGGACCAGGACGGACCAGTACGGACCAGTATGGACCAGTACGGACCACTATGGAACAGAACGTACCAGTATGGACCAGTATGGACCAGTACGGACCAGTATGGACCAGTGCGGACAAGAACAGACCAATATGGACCAGTATGGACCAGTATGGATCGGTAGGGACCAATACGGACCAGGACGGACCAATACGGACCAGGACGGACCAGTACGGAGCAGTGCGGACCAGTACGGACCAGAACGGACCAGTACGGACTAGTACGGACCACTATGAAACAGAACGTACCAGTATGGACCAGTGCGGACCAGAACGGACCAGTATGGACCAGTATGGACCAGCACGGAACACGATGGACCAGTGCGGACTGGAACGGACCAGTACGGACCAGTATGGACCAGTGCGGGCCACAACGGACCTGTATGGACCAGTACAGACCAGGACGGACCAGTACGGACCAATATGGAACAGAACGTACCAGAACGGACCAGTATTGGCCAGTATGGACCAGTACGGACCAGTAGGGACCAGTACGGACCACTATGGACCAGTACGGACCAGAACGGACCACTACGGACCAGTATGGATCAGAACGGACCAGTACGGACCAGTATGGACCAGTACCGACCAATGTGGACCAGTACGGACCAGTATGGACCAGTGCGGACCAGAACGGACCCGTATGGACCAGTATGGACCCTAGGGACCAATACGGACCAGTACGGACTAGTATGGACCAGTACGGACCAGAACGGACCAGTACGGACCAGTATGGACCAGTACGGACCAGTATGGATTAGAGCGGACCAGTATGGACCAGTACGGACCAGTACGGACCAGTATGGACCAGTGCGGACCAGTACGGACCAGTATGGACCAGTGCGGACTGGGACGGACCATTGTGGACCAGTACGGACCAGTACGGAGCAGTACGGACCAGTATGGACCAGAGCGGACCAATACGGACCAGTAGGGACAGTACGGACCGCTATGGACCCGTACGGACCAGAACGGACCAGTACGGACCACTATGGACCAGTACGGAGCAGAACGGACCAGTATGGACCAGTACGGACTACTAGTGACCAGTACGGACCACTAGGGGGCAGTACGGAGCACTATGGACCAGTATGGACGAGTGCGGACCAGTACGGACCAGTATGGACAAGGGCAGACCAGTACGGACCAGTACGGACCAGTATGGACCGGTATGGACCGGTACGGACCAGTACGGACCAGTATGGACCAGTATGGACCAGTGGCGGACCAGTACGGACCAGTATGGACAACGGCAGACCAGAACGGACCAGTACGGACCAGTATGGACCGGTATGGACCAGTACGGGCCAGTACGGACCAGTACGGGCCAGTACGGACCAGTACGGACCATTGCGGACCAGTATGGACCGGTATGGACCAGTAAGGACCAGTACGGACCAGTATGGACCAGTATGGACCAGTGCGGACCAGTACGGACCAGCATGGAACACTATGGACCAGTACGGACCAGAATAGACCAGTACGGACCAGTACGGAATACTAGGGACCAGTACGGACCACAAGGGGGCAGTACGGAGCAGTATGGACCAGTACGGACCAGGACGGACCAGTATGGACCAGTGAGGACCAGTGCGGACCAGAACCGACCAGTACGGACTAGTACAGACCACTATGGAACAGAACGTACCAGAACGGACCAGTACGGACTGGTAGGGACCAGTACGGACCGGTAGGGACCAGTACGGAACACTATGGACCAGTACAGACAAGAACGGACCAGTACGGGCCAGTATGGACCAGTACAGATCAGAACGGACCAGTACGGACCACTATGGAACAGTACGGACCAGAACGGACCAGTATGGACCAGTGCGGACCAGAACAGACCATTACGGACCAGTACGGACCAGTACGGACCAGTGCGGACCAGTGCGGAACAGAACGGACAAGTACGGACTAGTACGGACCACTATGGAACAGAATGTACCAGTATGGACCAGTGCGGACCAGAACGGACCAGTATGGACCAGTATGGACCAGCACGGAACACTATGGACCCAGTACGGACCAGAATGGACCAGTACGGACCACTATGGACCAGTACGGAGCAGAACGGACCAGTATGGACCAGTACGGGACTACTAGTGACCAGTACGGACCACTAGGGGGCAGTACGGGAGCAGTATGGACCAGTATGGACCAGTGCGGACCAGTACGGACCAGTAGGGACAGTACGGACCGCTATGGACCCCGTACGGACCAGAATGGACCAGTACGGACCAGTACGGACTACTAGTGACCAGTACGGACCACTAGGGGGCAGTACGGAGCAGTATGGACCAGTATGGACCAGTGCGGACCAGTACGGACCAGTATGGACAAGGGCAGACCAGAACGGACCAGTACGGACCAGTATGGACCGGTATGGACCTGTACGGACCAGTACGGACCAGTATGGACCAGTATGGACCAGTACGGACCAGTACAGAGCAGTATGGACAAGGGCAGACAAGAACGGACCATTACGGACCAGTATGGACCGGAATGGACCGGTACGGACCAGTACGGACCAGTATGGGCCAGTACGGACCAGTATGGACCAGTGCGGACCAGTATGGACCAGTGCGGAACAGAACGGACCTGTATGGACCAGAACAGTCCAGGACGGACCAGTACGGACCAGTACGGACCAGAACGGAACACTATGGACCAGTACAGACCAGTACGGACCAGTACAAACCAGTATGGACCAGTATGGACCAGTACGGACCAGTATGGACCAGTACGGACCAGTATGGACCAGGGCGGACCAGAACGGACCAGTATGGACCAGTATGGACCAGTATGGATCAGTAGGGACCAATACGGACCAGGACGGACCAGTACGGACCAGTATGGACCAGTATGGACCAGTACGGACCAGTATGGACCAGTATGGACCAGTACGGACCAGAACGGACCAGAACGGACCAATTGGGAACAGTATGGACCAGTACGGACCAGTGGGGACCAGAACAGACCAGTACGGACGAATACGGACCTCTATGGACCAGTATGGACCAGTGCGGACCAGAACAGACCAGTACGGACCAGGACGGACCAGTACGGACCAGTATGGGCCAGTATGGATCAGTAGGGACCAATACAGACCAGGACGGACCAGTACGGAACAGTATAGACCAGTATGGACCAGTACGGACCAGTATGGACCAGTATGGACCAGTACGGTCCAGAACGGACCAATAGGGAACACTACAGACCAGTACGGACCAGTGCGGACCACTACAGACCAGTACGGACCAGAACGGACCAGTACGGACCAGTATGGACCAGTACGGACCAGAACAGACCAGTACGGACCAGAAGGGACCAGTATGGACCAGTGCGGAGAGGTATGGACCAGTGCGGACCAGTGCGGACCAGTATGGACCAGAACGGACCAGTACGGACCAGTACGGAATACTAGGGACCAGTACGGACCACAAGGGGGCAGTACGGAGCAGTGTGGACCAGTACGGACCTTGACGGACCAGTATGGACCAGTGAGGACCAGTGCGGACCAGAACCGACCAGTACGGACTAGGACGGACCACTATGGAACAGAACGTACCAGAACGGACCAGTACGGACTGGTAGGGACCAGTACGGACCGGTAGGGAACACTACGGACCAGTACGGACCAGTACGGACCAGAACGGACCAGTACGGACCACTATGGACCAGTACGGGCCAGAATGGACCAGTACGAACCACTATGGAACAGTACGGACCAGAATGGACCAGTATGGACCAGTGCGGAGCAGAACGGACCAGTACGGACAAGTACGGAATACTAGTGACCAGTACGGACCACTAGGGGGCAGTACGGAGCACTATGGACCAGTATGGACCAGTGCGGACCTGTACGGACGACTATGGACAAGGGCAGACCAGTACGGACCAGTACGGACCAGTATGGACCGGTATGGACCAGTACGGACCAGTACGGACCAGTCGGAACCAGTATGGACCAGTGCGGACCAGTACGGACCAGTATGGACAAGGCAGACCAGAACGGACCAGTACGGACCAGCACGGAACACTATGGACCAGTACGGACCAGAATAGACCAGTACGGACCACTATGGACCAGTACGGGACCAGAACGGACCAGTACGGACCAGTACGGAATACTAGGGACCAGTACGGACCACAAGGGGGCAGTACGGAGCAGTATGGACCAGTACGGACCAGGACGGACCAGTATGGACCAGTGAGGACCAGTGCGGACCAGAACCGACCAGTACGGACTAGTACGGACCACTATGGAACAGAACGTACCAGAACAGACCAGTACGGACTGGTAGGGACCAGCACGGACCGGTAGGGACCAGTACGGAACACTATGGACCAGTTAACGGACAAGAACGGACCAGTACGGACCAGTATGGACCAGTACAGATCAGAACGGACCAGTACGGACCACTATGGAACAGTATGGACCAGAACGGACCAGTATGGACCAGTGCGGACCAGAACAGACCAGTACGGACCAGTACGGACCAGTACGGACCATTGCGGACCAGTATGGACCAGTGCGGATTAGTGCGGAACAGAACGGACAAGTACGGACTAGTACGGACCACTATGGAACAGAACGTACCAGTATGGACCAGTGCGGACCAGAACGGACCAGTATGGACCAGTATGGACCAGCACAGAACACTATGGACCAGTACGGACCAGAATGGACCAGTACGGACCACTATGGACCAGTACGGAGCAGAACGGACCAGTATGGACCAGTACGGACTACTAGTGACCAGTACGGACCACTAGGGGGCAGTACGGAGCACTATGGACCAGTATGGACGAGTGCGGACCAGTACGGACCAGTATGGACAAGGGCAGACCAGTACGGACCAGTACGGACCAGTATGGACCGGTATGGACCGGTACGGACCAGTACGGACCAGTATGGACCAGTATGGACCAGTGCGGACCAGTACGGACCAGTATGGACAACGGCAGACCAGAACGGACCAGTACGGACCAGTATGGACCGGTATGGACCAGTACGGGCCAGTACGGACCAGTACGGGCCAGTACGGACCAGTACGGACCATTGCGGACCAGTATGGACCAGTGCGGACCAGAACGGACCTCTATGGACCAGAACAGACCAGGACGGACCAGTACGGACCAGTACGGACCAGAACGGACCAATAGGGACCACTACGGACAAGTATGGACTAGTATGGACCAGTACGGACCAGTATGGACCAGTACGGACCAGTATGGACCAGTGCGGACCAGAACGGACCAGTATGGACCAGTATGGACCACTATGGATCAGTAGGGACCAATACGGACCAGGACGGACCAGTACGGACCAGTATGGACCAGTACGGACCACTATGGAACAGAACGTACCAGTATGGACCAGTATGGACCAGTACGGACCAGTATGGACCAGTGCGGACAAGAACAGACCAATATGGACCAGTATGGACCAGTATGGATCGGTAGGGACCAATACGGACCAGGACGGACCAATACGGACCAGGACGGACCAGTACGGAGCAGTGCGGACCAGTACGGACCAGAACGGACCAGTACGGACTAGTACGGACCACTATGGAACAGAACGTACCAGTATGGACCAGTGCGGACCAGAACGGACCAGTATGGACCAGTATGGACCAGCACGGAACACGATGGACCAGTGCGGACTGGAACGGACCAGTACGGACCAGTATGGACCAGTGCGGGCCACAACGGACCTGTATGGACCAGTACAGACCAGGACGGACCAGTACGGACCAATATGGAACAGAACGTACCAGAACGGACCAGTATTGGCCAGTATGGACCAGTACGGACCAGTAGGGACCAGTACGGACCACTATGGACCAGTACGGACCAGAACGGACCACTACGGACCAGTATGGATCAGAACGGACCAGTACGGACCAGTATGGACCAGTACCGACCAATGTGGACCAGTACGGACCAGTATGGACCAGTGCGGACCAGAACGGACCCTTATGGACCAGTATGGACCCTAGGGACCAATACGGACCAGTACGGACTAGTATGGACCAGTACGGACCAGAACGGACCAGTACGGACCAGTATGGACCAGTACGGACCAGTATGGATTAGAGCGGACCAGTATGGACCAGTACGGACCAGTACGGACCAGTATGGACCAGTGCGGACCAGTACGGACCAGTATGGACCAGTGCGGACTGGGACGGACCATTGTGGACCAGTACGGACCAGTACGGAGCAGTACGGACCAGTATGGACCAGAGCGGACCAATACGGACCAGTAGGGACAGTACGGACCGCTATGGACCCGTACGGACCAGAACGGACCAGTACGGACCACTATGGACCAGTACGGAGCAGAACGGACCAGTATGGACCAGTACGGACTACTAGTGACCAGTACGGACCACTAGGGGGCAGTACGGAGCACTATGGACCAGTATGGACGAGTGCGGACCAGTACGGACCAGTATGGACAAGGGCAGACCAGTACGGACCAGTACGGACCAGTATGGACCGGTATGGACCGGTACGGACCAGTACGGACCAGTATGGACCAGTATGGACCAGTGCGGACCAGTACGGACCAGTATGGACAACGGCAGACCAGAACGGACCAGTACGGACCAGTATGGACCGGTATGGACCAGTACGGGCCAGTACGGACCAGTACGGGCCAGTACGGACCAGTACGGACCATTGCGGACCAGTATGGACCAGTGCGGACCAGAACGGACCTGTATGGACCAGAACAGACCAGGACGGACCAGTACGGACCAGTACGGACCAGAACGGACCAATAGGGACCACTACGGACAAGTATGGACTAGTATGGACCAGTACGGACCAGTATGGACCAGTACGGACCAGTATGGACCAGTGCGGACCAGAACGGACCAGTATGGACCAGTATGGACCACTATGGATCAGTAGGGACCAATACGGACCAGGACGGACCAGTACGGACCAGTATGGACCAGTACGGACCACTATGGAACAGAACGTACCAGTATGGACCAGTATGGACCAGTACGGACCAGTATGGACCAGTGCGGACAAGAACAGACCAATATGGACCAGTATGGACCAGTATGGATCGGTAGGGACCAATACGGACCAGGACGGACCAATACGGACCAGGACGGACCAGTACGGAGCAGTGCGGACCAGTACGGACCAGAACGGACCAGTACGGACTAGTACGGACCACTATGGAACAGAACGTACCAGTATGGACCAGTGCGGACCAGAACGGACCAGTATGGACCAGTATGGACCAGCACGGAACACGATGGACCAGTGCGGACTGGAACGGACCAGTACGGACCAGTATGGACCAGTGCGGGCCACAACGGACCTGTATGGACCAGTACAGACCAGGACGGACCAGTACGGACCAATATGGAACAGAACGTACCAGAACGGACCAGTATTGGCCAGTATGGACCAGTACGGACCAGTAGGGACCAGTACGGACCACTATGGACCAGTACGGACCAGAACGGACCACTACGGACCAGTATGGATCAGAACGGACCAGTACGGACCAGTATGGACCAGTACCGACCAATGTGGACCAGTACGGACCAGTATGGACCAGTGCGGACCAGAACGGACCCGTATGGACCAGTATGGACCCTAGGGACCAATACGGACCAGTACGGACTAGTATGGACCAGTACGGACCAGAACGGACCAGTACGGACCAGTATGGACCAGTACGGACCAGTATGGATTAGAGCGGACCAGTATGGACCAGTACGGACCAGTACGGACCAGTATGGACCAGTGCGGACCAGTACGGACCAGTATGGACCAGTGCGGACTGGGACGGACCATTGTGGACCAGTACGGACCAGTACGGAGCAGTACGGACCAGTATGGACCAGAGCGGACCAATACGGACCAGTAGGGACAGTACGGACCGCTATGGACCCGTACGGACCAGAACGGACCAGTACGGACCACTATGGACCAGTACGGAGCAGAACGGACCAGTACGGACCAGTACGGACTACTAGTGACCAGTATGGACCACTAGGGGGCAGTACGGACCAGTATGGACCAGTATGGACCAGAGCGGACCAATACGGACCAGTAGGGACAGTACGGACCGCTATGGACCCGTACGGACCAGAACGGACCAGTACGGACCACTATGGACCAGTACGGAGCAGAACGGACCAGTACGGACCAGTACGGACTACTAGTGACCAGTATGGACCACTAGGGGGCAGTACGGACCAGTATGGACCAGTATGGACCAGGGCGGACCACAACGGACCAATAGGGACCACTACGGACCAGTACGGACCAGTACAGACGAGAATGGACCAGTATGGACCAGTACGGACAAGTATGGACCAGTGCGGACCAGAACGGACCAGTATGGACCAGTATGGACCAGTATGGATCAGTAGGGACCAATACGGACCAGGACGGACCAGTACGGACCAGTATGGACCTGTACGGACCACTATGGACCATTACAGACCAGTATGGACCAGTATGGACCAGTACGGACCAGTATGGACCAGTGCGGACCAGAACGGACCAGTATGGACCAGTATGGACCAGTATGGATCGGTAGGGACCAATACGGACCAGGACGGACCAATACGGACCAGATCGGACCAGTACGGACCAGTATGGACCAGTGCCGACCAGAACAGACCAGTACGGACCAGTACGGACCAGTATGGACCAGTGCGGACCAGTATGGACCAGTGCGGACCAGTACGGACCAGTATGGACCAGTATGGACCAGTACGGACCAGAACGGACCAATAGGGAACACTACGGACCAGTACGGACCAGTACGGACCAGTATGGTCCAGAACAGTCCAGGACGGACCAGTATGGACCAGTATGGACCAGTACGGACCAGTATGGACCAGTATGGACCAGTACGGAGCAGAGCGGACCAGAACGGACCAATAGGGAACAGTATGGACCAGTACGGACCAGTGGGGACCAGAACAGACCAGTACGGACGAGTACGGACCACTATGGACCACTATGGAGCAGTGCGGACCAGAACAGACCAGTACGGACCAGGACGGACCAGTACGGACCAGTATGGACCAGTATGGATCAGTAGGGTCCAATACAGACCAGGACGGACCAGTACGGACCAGTATGGACCAGTATGGACCAGTATGGACCAGTACGGACCAGTAGGGACCAGTGCGGACCAGTATGGACCAGTGCGGACCAGTACGGACCAGTATGGACCAGTATGGACCAGTACGGACCAGTATGGACCAGTATGGACCAGTACGGACCAGAACGGACCAATAGGGAACACTACGGACCAGTACGGACCAGTGCGGGTCAGAACAGACCAGTACGGACCAGAACGGACCAGTACGGACCAGTATGGACCAGTGCGGACCAGAAAAGACCAGTACGGACCAGTACGGACCAGTATGGACCAGTGCGGACAGGTATGGACCAGTGCGGACCAGTGCGGACCAGTATGGACCAGAACGGACCAGTACAGACCAGTACGGAATACTAGGGACCAGTACGGACCACAAGGGGGCAGTACGGAGCAGTGTGGACCAGTACGGACCAGGACGGACCAGTATGGACCAGTGAGGACCAGTGCGGACCAGAACCGACCAGTACGGACTAGTACGGACCACTATGGAACAGAACGTACCAGAACGGACCAGTACGGACTGGTAGGGACCAGTACGGACCGGTAGGGAACACTACGGACCAGTATGGACCAGTACGGACCAGAACGGACCAGTACGGACCACTATGGACCAGTACGGGCCAGAATGGACCAGTACGGACCACTATGGAACAGTACGGACCAGAACGGACAAGTATGGACCAGTGCGGACCAGAACAGACCAGTACGGACCAGTACGGACCAGTATGGACCAGTGCGGACCAGTATGGACCAGTGCGGACCAGTGCGTAACAGAACGGACAAGTACGGACTAGTACGGACCACTATGGAACAGAACGGACCAGTATGGACCAGTGCCGACCAGAACAGACCAGTACGGACCAGTACGGACCAGTATGGACCAGTGCGGACCAGTATGGACCAGTGCGGACCAGTACGGACCATTAAGGACCAGTATGGACCAGTACGGACCAGTATGGACCAGTATGGACCAGTACAGACCAGAACGGACCAATAGGGAACACTACGGACCATTACGGACCAGTGCGGACCAGAACAGACCAGTACGGACCAGAACGGACCAGTACGGACCAGTATGGACCAGTGCGGACCAGAACAGACCAGTACGGACCAGTACGGACCAGTATGGACCAGTGTGGACAGGTATGGTCCAGTGCAGACCAGTGCGGACCAGTATGGACCAGAACGGACCAGTACGGACCAGTACGGAATACTAGGGACCAGTACGGACCACAAGGGGGCAGTACGGAGCAGTGTGGACCAGTACGGACCTTGACGGACCAGTATGGACCAGTGAGGACCAGTGCGGACCAGAACCGACCAGTACGGACTAGTACGGACCACTATGGAACAGAACGTACCAGAACGGACCAGTACGGACTGGTAGGGACCAGTACGGACCGGTAGGGACCACTACGGACCAGTATGGACCAGTACGGACCAGAACGGACCAGTACGGACCACTATGGACCAGTACGGGCCAGAATGGACCAGTACGGACCACTATGGAACAGTACGGACCAGAACGGACCAGTATGGACCAGTGCGGACCAGAACAGACCAGTACGGACCAGTACGGACCAGTATGGACCAGTGCGGACCAGTATGGACCAGTGCGGACCAGTGCGGAACAGAACGGACAAGTACGGACTAGTACGGACCACTATGGAACAGAACGGACCAGTATGGACCAGTGCGGACCAGTATGGACCAGGGCGGACCAGTACGGACCAGTATGGACAAGTATGGACCAGTACGGACCAGTATGGACCAGTATGGACCAGTACGGACCAGAACAGACCAGTACGGACCAGAACGGACCAGTACGGACCAGTATGGACCAGTGCGGACCAGAACAGACCAGTACGGACCAGTACGGACCAGTATGGACCAGTGCGGACAGGTATGGTCCAGTGCGGACCAGTGCGGACCAGTATGGACCAGAACGGACCAGTACGGACCAGTACGGAATACTAGGGACCAGTACGGACCACAAGGGGGCAGTACGGAGCAGTGTGGACCAGTACGGACCTTGACGGACCAGTATGGACCAGTGAGGACCAGTGCGGACCAGAACCGACCAGTACGGACTAGTACGGACCACTATGGAACAGAACGTACCAGAACGGACCAGTACGGACTGGTAGGGACCAGTACGGACCGGTAGGGAACACTACGGACCAGAATGGACCAGTACGGACCAGAACGGACCAGTACGGACCACTATGGACCAGTACGGGCCAGAATGGATCAGTACGGACCACTATGGAACAGTACGGACCAGAACGGACCAGTATGGACCAGTGCGGACCAGAACAGACCAGTACGGACCAGTACGGACCAGTATGGACCAGTGCGGACCAGTATGGACCAGTGCGGACCAGTGCGGAACAGAACGGACAAGTACGGACTAGTACGGACCACTATGGAACAGAACGGACCAGTATGGACCAGTGCCGACCAGAACAGACCAGTACGGACCAGTACGGACCAGTATGGACCGGTGCGGACCAGTATGGACCAGTGCGGACCAGTACGGACCAGTAAGGACCAGTGCGGAACAGAACGGACAAGTACGGACTAGTACGGACCACTATGGAACAGAACGGACCAGTATGGACCAGTGCGGAGCAGAACAGACCAGTATGGACCAGTATGGACCAGCACGGAACACTATGGACCAGTATGGACCAGAATGGCCCACTATGGACCAGTACGGAGCAGAACGGACCAGTACGGACCAGTACGGACTACTAGTGACCAGTACGGACCACTAGGGGGCAGTACGGAGCACTATGGACCAGTATGGACCAGTGCGGACCTGTACGGACCACTATGGACGAGTACAGACCAGTACGGACCAGTACGGACCAGTATGGACCGGTATGGACCAGTACGGACCAGTACGGACCAGTATGGACCAGTATGGACCAGTAAGGACCAGTACGGACCAGTATGGACCAGTATGGACCAGTGCGGACCAGTACGGACCAGCATGGAACACTATGGACCAGTACGGACCAGAATAGACCAGTACGGACCAGTACGGAATACTAGGGACCAGTACGGACCACAAGGGGGCAGTACGGAGCAGTATGGACCAGTACGGACCAGGACGGACCAGTATGGACCAGTGAGGACCAGTGCGGACCAGAACCGACCAGTACGGACTAGTACAGACCACTATGGAACAGAACGTACCAGAACGGACCAGTACGGACTGGTAGGGACCAGTACGGACCGGTAGGGACCAGTACGGAACACTATGGACCAGTACAGACAAGAACGGACCAGTACGGGCCAGTATGGACCAGTACAGATCAGAACGGACCAGTACGGACCACTATGGAACAGTACGGACCAGAACGGACCAGTATGGACCAGTGCGGACCAGAACAGACCATTACGGACCAGTACGGACCAGTACGGACCAGTGCGGACCAGTGCGGAACAGAACGGACAAGTACGGACTAGTACGGACCACTATGGAACAGAATGTACCAGTATGGACCAGTGCGGACCAGAACGGACCAGTATGGACCAGTATGGACCAGCACGGAACACTATGGACCAGTACGGACCAGAATGGACCAGTACGGACCACTATGGACCAGTACGGAGCAGAACGGACCAGTATGGACCAGTACGGACTACTAGTGACCAGTACGGACCACTAGGGGGCAGTACGGAGCAGTATGGACCAGTATGGACCAGTGCGGACCAGTACGGACCAGTAGGGACAGTACGGACCGCTATGGACCCGTACGGACCAGAATGGACCAGTACGGACCAGTACGGACTACTAGTGACCAGTACGGACCACTAGGGGGCAGTACGGAGCAGTATGGACCAGTATGGACCAGTGCGGACCAGTACGGACCAGTATGGACAAGGGCAGACCAGAACGGACCAGTACGGACCAGTATGGACCGGTATGGACCTGTACGGACCAGTACGGACCAGTATGGACCAGTATGGACCAGTACGGACCAGTACAGAGCAGTATGGACAAGGGCAGACAAGAACGGACCATTACGGACCAGTATGGACCGGAATGGACCGGTACGGACCAGTACGGACCAGTATGGGCCAGTACGGACCAGTATGGACCAGTGCGGACCAGTATGGACCAGTGCGGAACAGAACGGACCTGTATGGACCAGAACAGTCCAGGACGGACCAGTACGGACCAGTACGGACCAGAACGGAACACTATGGACCAGTACAGACCAGTACGGACCAGTACAAACCAGTATGGACCAGTATGGACCAGTACGGACCAGTATGGACCAGTACGGACCAGTATGGACCAGGGCGGACCAGAACGGACCAGTATGGACCAGTATGGACCAGTATGGATCAGTAGGGACCAATACGGACCAGGACGGACCAGTACGGACCAGTATGGACCAGTATGGACCAGTACGGACCAGTATGGACCAGTATGGACCAGTACGGACCAGAACGGACCAGAACGGACCAATTGGGAACAGTATGGACCAGTACGGACCAGTGGGGACCAGAACAGACCAGTACGGACGAATACGGACCTCTATGGACCAGTATGGACCAGTGCGGACCAGAACAGACCAGTACGGACCAGGACGGACCAGTACGGACCAGTATGGGCCAGTATGGATCAGTAGGGACCAATACAGACCAGGACGGACCAGTACGGAACAGTATAGACCAGTATGGACCAGTACGGACCAGTATGGACCAGTATGGACCAGTACGGTCCAGAACGGACCAATAGGGAACACTACAGACCAGTACGGACCAGTGCGGACCACTACAGACCAGTACGGACCAGAACGGACCAGTACGGACCAGTATGGACCAGTACGGACCAGAACAGACCAGTACGGACCAGAAGGGACCAGTATGGACCAGTGCGGAGAGGTATGGACCAGTGCGGACCAGTGCGGACCAGTATGGACCAGAACGGACCAGTACGGACCAGTACGGAATACTAGGGACCAGTACGGACCACAAGGGGGCAGTACGGAGCAGTGTGGACCAGTACGGACCTTGACGGACCAGTATGGACCAGTGAGGACCAGTGCGGACCAGAACCGACCAGTACGGACTAGGACGGACCACTATGGAACAGAACGTACCAGAACGGACCAGTACGGACTGGTAGGGACCAGTACGGACCGGTAGGGAACACTACGGACCAGTACGGACCAGTACGGACCAGAACGGACCAGTACGGACCACTATGGACCAGTACGGGCCAGAATGGACCAGTACGAACCACTATGGAACAGTACGGACCAGAATGGACCAGTATGGACCAGTGCGGAGCAGAACGGACCAGTACGGACAAGTACGGAATACTAGTGACCAGTACGGACCACTAGGGGGCAGTACGGAGCACTATGGACCAGTATGGACCAGTGCGGACCTGTACGGACCACTATGGACAAGGGCAGACCAGTACGGACCAGTACGGACCAGTATGGACCGGTATGGACCAGTACGGACCAGTACGGACCAGTCGGACCAGTATGGACCAGTGCGGACCAGTACGGACCAGTATGGACAAGGGCAGACCAGAACGGACCAGTACGGACCAGCACGGAACACTATGGACCAGTACGGACCAGAATAGACCAGTACGGACCACTATGGACCAGTACGGACCAGAACGGACCAGTACGGACCAGTACGGAATACTAGGGACCAGTACGGACCACAAGGGGGCAGTACGGAGCAGTATGGACCAGTACGGACCAGGACGGACCAGTATGGACCAGTGAGGACCAGTGCGGACCAGAACCGACCAGTACGGACTAGTACGGACCACTATGGAACAGAACGTACCAGAACAGACCAGTACGGACTGGTAGGGACCAGCACGGACCGGTAGGGACCAGTACGGAACACTATGGACCAGTACGGACAAGAACGGACCAGTACGGACCAGTATGGACCAGTACAGATCAGAACGGACCAGTACGGACCACTATGGAACAGTATGGACCAGAACGGACCAGTATGGACCAGTGCGGACCAGAACAGACCAGTACGGACCAGTACGGACCAGTACGGACCATTGCGGACCAGTATGGACCAGTGCGGATTAGTGCGGAACAGAACGGACAAGTACGGACTAGTACGGACCACTATGGAACAGAACGTACCAGTATGGACCAGTGCGGACCAGAACGGACCAGTATGGACCAGTATGGACCAGCACAGAACACTATGGACCAGTACGGACCAGAATGGACCAGTACGGACCACTATGGACCAGTACGGAGCAGAACGGACCAGTATGGACCAGTACGGACTACTAGTGACCAGTACGGACCACTAGGGGGCAGTACGGAGCACTATGGACCAGTATGGACGAGTGCGGACCAGTACGGACCAGTATGGACAAGGGCAGACCAGTACGGACCAGTACGGACCAGTATGGACCGGTATGGACCGGTACGGACCAGTACGGACCAGTATGGACCAGTATGGACCAGTGCGGACCAGTACGGACCAGTATGGACAACGGCAGACCAGAACGGACCAGTACGGACCAGTATGGACCGGTATGGACCAGTACGGGCCAGTACGGACCAGTACGGGCCAGTACGGACCAGTACGGACCATTGCGGACCAGTATGGACCAGTGCGGACCAGAACGGACCTCTATGGACCAGAACAGACCAGGACGGACCAGTACGGACCAGTACGGACCAGAACGGACCAATAGGGACCACTACGGACAAGTATGGACTAGTATGGACCAGTACGGACCAGTATGGACCAGTACGGACCAGTATGGACCAGTGCGGACCAGAACGGACCAGTATGGACCAGTATGGACCACTATGGATCAGTAGGGACCAATACGGACCAGGACGGACCAGTACGGACCAGTATGGACCAGTACGGACCACTATGGAACAGAACGTACCAGTATGGACCAGTATGGACCAGTACGGACCAGTATGGACCAGTGCGGACAAGAACAGACCAATATGGACCAGTATGGACCAGTATGGATCGGTAGGGACCAATACGGACCAGGACGGACCAATACGGACCAGGACGGACCAGTACGGAGCAGTGCGGACCAGTACGGACCAGAACGGACCAGTACGGACTAGTACGGACCACTATGAAACAGAACGTACCAGTATGGACCAGTGCGGACCAGAACGGACCAGTATGGACCAGTATGGACCAGCACGGAACACGATGGACCAGTGCGGACTGGAACGGACCAGTACGGACCAGTATGGACCAGTGCGGGCCACAACGGACCTGTATGGACCAGTACAGACCAGGACGGACCAGTACGGACCAATATGGAACAGAACGTACCAGAACGGACCAGTATTGGCCAGTATGGACCAGTACGGACCAGTAGGGACCAGTACGGACCACTATGGACCAGTACGGACCAGAACGGACCACTACGGACCAGTATGGATCAGAACGGACCAGTACGGACCAGTATGGACCAGTACCGACCAATGTGGACCAGTACGGACCAGTATGGACCAGTGCGGACCAGAACGGACCCGTATGGACCAGTATGGACCCTAGGGACCAATACGGACCAGTACGGACTAGTATGGACCAGTACGGACCAGAACGGACCAGTACGGACCAGTATGGACCAGTACGGACCAGTATGGATTAGAGCGGACCAGTATGGACCAGTACGGACCAGTACGGACCAGTATGGACCAGTGCGGACCAGTACGGACCAGTATGGACCAGTGCGGACTGGGACGGACCATTGTGGACCAGTACGGACCAGTACGGAGCAGTACGGACCAGTATGGACCAGAGCGGACCAATACGGACCAGTAGGGACAGTACGGACCGCTATGGACCCGTACGGACCAGAACGGACCAGTACGGACCACTATGGACCAGTACGGAGCAGAACGGACCAGTATGGACCAGTACGGACTACTAGTGACCAGTACGGACCACTAGGGGGCAGTACGGAGCACTATGGACCAGTATGGACGAGTGCGGACCAGTACGGACCAGTATGGACAAGGGCAGACCAGTACGGACCAGTACGGACCAGTATGGACCGGTATGGACCGGTACGGACCAGTACGGACCAGTATGGACCAGTATGGACCAGTGCGGACCAGTACGGACCAGTATGGACAACGGCAGACCAGAACGGACCAGTACGGACCAGTATGGACCGGTATGGACCAGTACGGGCCAGTACGGACCAGTACGGGCCAGTACGGACCAGTACGGACCATTGCGGACCAGTATGGACCGGTATGGACCAGTAAGGACCAGTACGGACCAGTATGGACCAGTATGGACCAGTGCGGACCAGTACGGACCAGCATGGAACACTATGGACCAGTACGGACCAGAATAGACCAGTACGGACCAGTACGGAATACTAGGGACCAGTACGGACCACAAGGGGGCAGTACGGAGCAGTATGGACCAGTACGGACCAGGACGGACCAGTATGGACCAGTGAGGACCAGTGCGGACCAGAACCGACCAGTACGGACTAGTACAGACCACTATGGAACAGAACGTACCAGAACGGACCAGTACGGACTGGTAGGGACCAGTACGGACCGGTAGGGACCAGTACGGAACACTATGGACCAGTACAGACAAGAACGGACCAGTACGGGCCAGTATGGACCAGTACAGATCAGAACGGACCAGTACGGACCACTATGGAACAGTACGGACCAGAACGGACCAGTATGGACCAGTGCGGACCAGAACAGACCATTACGGACCAGTACGGACCAGTACGGACCAGTGCGGACCAGTGCGGAACAGAACGGACAAGTACGGACTAGTACGGACCACTATGGAACAGAATGTACCAGTATGGACCAGTGCGGACCAGAACGGACCAGTATGGACCAGTATGGACCAGCACGGAACACTATGGACCAGTACGGACCAGAATGGACCAGTACGGACCACTATGGACCAGTACGGAGCAGAACGGACCAGTATGGACCAGTACGGACTACTAGTGACCAGTACGGACCACTAGGGGGCAGTACGGAGCAGTATGGACCAGTATGGACCAGTGCGGACCAGTACGGACCAGTAGGGACAGTACGGACCGCTATGGACCCGTACGGACCAGAATGGACCAGTACGGACCAGTACGGACTACTAGTGACCAGTACGGACCACTAGGGGGCAGTACGGAGCAGTATGGACCAGTATGGACCAGTGCGGACCAGTACGGACCAGTATGGACAAGGGCAGACCAGAACGGACCAGTACGGACCAGTATGGACCGGTATGGACCTGTACGGACCAGTACGGACCAGTATGGACCAGTATGGACCAGTACGGACCAGTACAGAGCAGTATGGACAAGGGCAGACAAGAACGGACCATTACGGACCAGTATGGACCGGAATGGACCGGTACGGACCAGTACGGACCAGTATGGGCCAGTACGGACCAGTATGGACCAGTGCGGACCAGTATGGACCAGTGCGGAACAGAACGGACCTGTATGGACCAGAACAGTCCAGGACGGACCAGTACGGACCAGTACGGACCAGAACGGAACACTATGGACCAGTACAGACCAGTACGGACCAGTACAAACCAGTATGGACCAGTATGGACCAGTACGGACCAGTATGGACCAGTACGGACCAGTATGGACCAGGGCGGACCAGAACGGACCAGTATGGACCAGTATGGACCAGTATGGATCAGTAGGGACCAATACGGACCAGGACGGACCAGTACGGACCAGTATGGACCAGTATGGACCAGTACGGACCAGTATGGACCAGTATGGACCAGTACGGACCAGAACGGACCAGAACGGACCAATTGGGAACAGTATGGACCAGTACGGACCAGTGGGGACCAGAACAGACCAGTACGGACGAATACGGACCTCTATGGACCAGTATGGACCAGTGCGGACCAGAACAGACCAGTACGGACCAGGACGGACCAGTACGGACCAGTATGGGCCAGTATGGATCAGTAGGGACCAATACAGACCAGGACGGACCAGTACGGAACAGTATAGACCAGTATGGACCAGTACGGACCAGTATGGACCAGTATGGACCAGTACGGTCCAGAACGGACCAATAGGGAACACTACAGACCAGTACGGACCAGTGCGGACCACTACAGACCAGTACGGACCAGAA
Organism: Anomalospiza imberbis; assembly: GCF_031753505.1. Classification (NCBI taxonomy): domain Eukaryota; kingdom Metazoa; phylum Chordata; class Aves; order Passeriformes; family Viduidae; genus Anomalospiza; species Anomalospiza imberbis. Next base: position 19,767 of record NW_027100140.1, read on the forward strand.
CGGACCAGTACGGACCAGTATGGACCAGTACGGACCAGAACAGACCAGTACGGACCAGAAGGGACCAGTATGGACCAGTGCGGAGAGGTATGGACCAGTGCGGACCAGTGCGGACCAGTATGGACCAGAACGGACCAGTACGGACCAGTACGGAATACTAGGGACCAGTACGGACCACAAGGGGGCAGTACGGAGCAGTGTGGACCAGTACGGACCTTGACGGACCAGTATGGACCAGTGAGGACCAGTGCGGACCAGAACCGACCAGTACGGACTAGGACGGACCACTATGGAACAGAACGTACCAGAACGGACCAGTACGGACTGGTAGGGACCAGTACGGACCGGTAGGGAACACTACGGACCAGTACGGACCAGTACGGACCAGAACGGACCAGTACGGACCACTATGGACCAGTACGGGCCAGAATGGACCAGTACGAACCACTATGGAACAGTACGGACCAGAATGGACCAGTATGGACCAGTGCGGAGCAGAACGGACCAGTACGGACAAGTACGGAATACTAGTGACCAGTACGGACCACTAGGGGGCAGTACGGAGCACTATGGACCAGTATGGACCAGTGCGGACCTGTACGGACGACTATGGACAAGGGCAGACCAGTACGGACCAGTACGGACCAGTATGGACCGGTATGGACCAGTACGGACCAGTACGGACCAGTCGGACCAGTATGGACCAGTGCGGACCAGTACGGACCAGTATGGACAAGGGCAGACCAGAACGGACCAGTACGGACCAGCACGGAACACTATGGACCAGTACGGACCAGAATAGACCAGTACGGACCACTATGGACCAGTACGGACCAGAACGGACCAGTACGGACCAGTACGGAATACTAGGGACCAGTACGGACCACAAGGGGGCAGTACGGAGCAGTATGGACCAGTACGGACCAGGACGGACCAGTATGGACCAGTGAGGACCAGTGCGGACCAGAACCGACCAGTACGGACTAGTACGGACCACTATGGAACAGAACGTACCAGAACAGACCAGTACGGACTGGTAGGGACCAGCACGGACCGGTAGGGACCAGTACGGAACACTATGGACCAGTACGGACAAGAACGGACCAGTACGGACCAGTATGGACCAGTACAGATCAGAACGGACCAGTACGGACCACTATGGAACAGTATGGACCAGAACGGACCAGTATGGACCAGTGCGGACCAGAACAGACCAGTACGGACCAGTACGGACCAGTACGGACCATTGCGGACCAGTATGGACCAGTGCGGATTAGTGCGGAACAGAACGGACAAGTACGGACTAGTACGGACCACTATGGAACAGAACGTACCAGTATGGACCAGTGCGGACCAGAACGGACCAGTATGGACCAGTATGGACCAGCACAGAACACTATGGACCAGTACGGACCAGAATGGACCAGTACGGACCACTATGGACCAGTACGGAGCAGAACGGACCAGTATGGACCAGTACGGACTACTAGTGACCAGTACGGACCACTAGGGGGCAGTACGGAGCACTATGGACCAGTATGGACGAGTGCGGACCAGTACGGACCAGTATGGACAAGGGCAGACCAGTACGGACCAGTACGGACCAGTATGGACCGGTATGGACCGGTACGGACCAGTACGGACCAGTATGGACCAGTATGGACCAGTGCGGACCAGTACGGACCAGTATGGACAACGGCAGACCAGAACGGACCAGTACGGACCAGTATGGACCGGTATGGACCAGTACGGGCCAGTACGGACCAGTACGGGCCAGTACGGACCAGTACGGACCATTGCGGACCAGTATGGACCAGTGCGGACCAGAACGGACCTGTATGGACCAGAACAGACCAGGACGGACCAGTACGGACCAGTACGGACCAGAACGGACCAATAGGGACCACTACGGACAAGTATGGACTAGTATGGACCAGTACGGACCAGTATGGACCAGTACGGACCAGTATGGACCAGTGCGGACCAGAACGGACCAGTATGGACCAGTATGGACCACTATGGATCAGTAGGGACCAATACGGACCAGGACGGACCAGTACGGACCAGTATGGACCAGTACGGACCACTATGGAACAGAACGTACCAGTATGGACCAGTATGGACCAGTACGGACCAGTATGGACCAGTGCGGACAAGAACAGACCAATATGGACCAGTATGGACCAGTATGGATCGGTAGGGACCAATACGGACCAGGACGGACCAATACGGACCAGGACGGACCAGTACGGAGCAGTGCGGACCAGTACGGACCAGAACGGACCAGTACGGACTAGTACGGACCACTATGGAACAGAACGTACCAGTATGGACCAGTGCGGACCAGAACGGACCAGTATGGACCAGTATGGACCAGCACGGAACACGATGGACCAGTGCGGACTGGAACGGACCAGTACGGACCAGTATGGACCAGTGCGGGCCACAACGGACCTGTATGGACCAGTACAGACCAGGACGGACCAGTACGGACCAATATGAACAGAACGTACCAGAACGGACCAGTATTGGCCAGTATGGACCAGTACGGACCAGTAGGGACCAGTACGGACCACTATGGACCAGTACGGACCAGAACGGACCACTACGGACCAGTATGGATCAGAACGGACCAGTACGGACCAGTATGGACCAGTACCGACCAATGTGGACCAGTACGGACCAGTATGGACCAGTGCGGACCAGAACGGGACCCTTATGGACCAGTATGGACCCTAGGGACCAATACGGACCAGTACGGACTAGTATGGACCAGTACGGACCAGAACGGACCAGTACGGACCAGTATGGACCAGTACGGACCAGTATGGATTAGAGCGGACCAGTATGGACCAGTACGGACCAGTACGGACCAGTATGGACCAGTGCGGACCAGTACGGACCAGTATGGACCAGTGCGGACTGGGACGGACCATTGTGGACCAGTACGGACCAGTACGGAGCAGTACGGACCAGTATGGACCAGAGCGGACCAATACGGACCAGTAGGGACAGTACGGACCGCTATGGACCCGTACGGACCAGAACGGACCAGTACGGACCACTATGGACCAGTACGGAGCAGAACGGACCAGTATGGACCAGTACGGACTACTAGTGACCAGTACGGACCACTAGGGGGCAGTACGGAGCACTATGGACCAGTATGGACGAGTGCGGACCAGTACGGACCAGTATGGACAATGGCAGACCAGTACGGACCAGTACGGACCAGTATGGACCGGTATGGACCGGTACGGACCAGTACGGACCAGTATGGACCAGTATGGACCAGTGCGGACCAGTACGGACCAGTATGGACAACGGCAGACCAGAACGGACCAGTACGGACCAGTATGGACCGGTATGGACCAGTACGGGCCAGTACGGACCAGTACGGGCCAGTACGGACCAGTACGGACCATTGCGGACCAGTATGGACCAGTGCGGACCAGAACGGACCTGTATGGACCAGAACAGACCAGGACGGACCAGTACGGACCAGTACGGACCAGAACGGACCAATAGGGACCACTACGGACAAGTATGGACTAGTATGGACCAGTACGGACCAGTATGGACCAGTACGGACCAGTATGGACCAGTGCGGACCAGAACGGACCAGTATGGACCAGTATGGACCACTATGGATCAGTAGGGACCAATACGGACCAGGACGGACCAGTACGGACCAGTATGGACCAGTACGGACCACTATGGAACAGAACGTACCAGTATGGACCAGTATGGACCAGTACGGACCAGTATGGACCAGTGCGGACAAGAACAGACCAATATGGACCAGTATGGACCAGTATGGATCGGTAGGGACCAATACGGACCAGGACGGACCAATACGGACCAGGACGGACCAGTACGGAGCAGTGCGGACCAGTACGGACCAGAACGGACCAGTACGGACTAGTACGGACCACTATGGAACAGAACGTACCAGTATGGACCAGTGCGGACCAGAACGGACCAGTATGGACCAGTATGGACCAGCACGGAACACGATGGACCAGTGCGGACTGGAACGGACCAGTACGGACCAGTATGGACCAGTGCGGGCCACAACGGACCTGTATGGACCAGTACAGACCAGGACGGACCAGTACGGACCAATATGGAACAGAACGTACCAGAACGGACCAGTATTGGCCAGTATGGACCAGTACGGACCAGTAGGGACCAGTACGGACCACTATGGACCAGTACGGACCAGAACGGACCACTACGGACCAGTATGGATCAGAACGGACCAGTACGGACCAGTATGGACCAGTACCGACCAATGTGGACCAGTACGGACCAGTATGGACCAGTGCGGACCAGAACGGACCCGTATGGACCAGTATGGACCCTAGGGACCAATACGGACCAGTACGGACTAGTATGGACCAGTACGGACCAGAACGGACCAGTACGGACCAGTATGGACCAGTACGGACCAGTATGGATTAGAGCGGACCAGTATGGACCAGTACGGACCAGTACGGACCAGTATGGACCAGTGCGGACCAGTACGGACCAGTATGGACCAGTGCGGACTGGGACGGACCATTGTGGACCAGTACGGACCAGTACGGAGCAGTACGGACCAGTATGGACCAGAGCGGACCAATACGGACCAGTAGGGACAGTACGGACCGCTATGGACCCGTACGGACCAGAACGGACCAGTACGGACCACTATGGACCAGTACGGAGCAGAACGGACCAGTACGGACCAGTACGGACTACTAGTGACCAGTATGGACCACTAGGGGGCAGTACGGACCAGTATGGACCAGTATGGACCAGAGCGGACCAATACGGACCAGTAGGGACAGTACGGACCGCTATGGACCCGTACGGACCAGAACGGACCAGTACGGACCACTATGGACCAGTACGGAGCAGAACGGACCAGTACGGACCAGTACGGACTACTAGTGACCAGTATGGACCACTAGGGGGCAGTACGGACCAGTATGGACCAGTATGGACCAGGGCGGACCACAACGGACCAATAGGGACCACTACGGACCAGTACGGACCAGTACAGACGAGAATGGACCAGTATGGACCAGTACGGACAAGTATGGACCAGTGCGGACCAGAACGGACCAGTATGGACCAGTATGGACCAGTATGGATCAGTAGGGACCAATACGGACCAGGACGGACCAGTACGGACCAGTATGGACCTGTACGGACCACTATGGACCATTACAGACCAGTATGGACCAGTATGGACCAGTACGGACCAGTATGGACCAGTGCGGACCAGAACGGACCAGTATGGACCAGTATGGACCAGTATGGATCGGTAGGGACCAATACGGACCAGGACGGACCAATACGGACCAGATCGGACCAGTACGGACCAGTATGGACCAGTGCCGACCAGAACAGACCAGTACGGACCAGTACGGACCAGTATGGACCAGTGCGGACCAGTATGGACCAGTGCGGACCAGTACGGACCAGTATGGACCAGTATGGACCAGTACGGACCAGAACGGACCAATAGGGAACACTACGGACCAGTACGGACCAGTACGGACCAGTATGGTCCAGAACAGTCCAGGACGGACCAGTATGGACCAGTATGGACCAGTACGGACCAGTATGGACCAGTATGGACCAGTACGGAGCAGAGCGGACCAGAACGGACCAATAGGGAACAGTATGGACCAGTACGGACCAGTGGGGACCAGAACAGACCAGTACGGACGAGTACGGACCACTATGGACCACTATGGAGCAGTGCGGACCAGAACAGACCAGTACGGACCAGGACGGACCAGTACGGACCAGTATGGACCAGTATGGATCAGTAGGGTCCAATACAGACCAGGACGGACCAGTACGGACCAGTATGGACCAGTATGGACCAGTATGGACCAGTACGGACCAGTAGGGACCAGTGCGGACCAGTATGGACCAGTGCGGACCAGTACGGACCAGTATGGACCAGTATGGACCAGTACGGACCAGTATGGACCAGTATGGACCAGTACGGACCAGAACGGACCAATAGGGAACACTACGGACCAGTACGGACCAGTGCGGGTCAGAACAGACCAGTACGGACCAGAACGGACCAGTACGGACCAGTATGGACCAGTGCGGACCAGAAAAGACCAGTACGGACCAGTACGGACCAGTATGGACCAGTGCGGACAGGTATGGACCAGTGCGGACCAGTGCGGACCAGTATGGACCAGAACGGACCAGTACAGACCAGTACGGAATACTAGGGACCAGTACGGACCACAAGGGGGCAGTACGGAGCAGTGTGGACCAGTACGGACCAGGACGGACCAGTATGGACCAGTGAGGACCAGTGCGGACCAGAACCGACCAGTACGGACTAGTACGGACCACTATGGAACAGAACGTACCAGAACGGACCAGTACGGACTGGTAGGGACCAGTACGGACCGGTAGGGAACACTACGGACCAGTATGGACCAGTACGGACCAGAACGGACCAGTACGGACCACTATGGACCAGTACGGGCCAGAATGGACCAGTACGGACCACTATGGAACAGTACGGACCAGAACGGACAAGTATGGACCAGTGCGGACCAGAACAGACCAGTACGGACCAGTACGGACCAGTATGGACCAGTGCGGACCAGTATGGACCAGTGCGGACCAGTGCGTAACAGAACGGACAAGTACGGACTAGTACGGACCACTATGGAACAGAACGGACCAGTATGGACCAGTGCCGACCAGAACAGACCAGTACGGACCAGTACGGACCAGTATGGACCAGTGCGGACCAGTATGGACCAGTGCGGACCAGTACGGACCATTAAGGACCAGTATGGACCAGTACGGACCAGTATGGACCAGTATGGACCAGTACAGACCAGAACGGACCAATAGGGAACACTACGGACCAGTACGGACCAGTGCGGACCAGAACAGACCAGTACGGACCAGAACGGACCAGTACGGACCAGTATGGACCAGTGCGGACCAGAACAGACCAGTACGGACCAGTACGGACCAGTATGGACCAGTGTGGACAGGTATGGTCCAGTGCAGACCAGTGCGGACCAGTATGGACCAGAACGGACCAGTACGGACCAGTACGGAATACTAGGGACCAGTACGGACCACAAGGGGGCAGTACGGAGCAGTGTGGACCAGTACGGACCTTGACGGACCAGTATGGACCAGTGAGGACCAGTGCGGACCAGAACCGACCAGTACGGACTAGTACGGACCACTATGGAACAGAACGTACCAGAACGGACCAGTACGGACTGGTAGGGACCAGTACGGACCGGTAGGGACCACTACGGACCAGTATGGACCAGTACGGACCAGAACGGACCAGTACGGACCACTATGGACCAGTACGGGCCAGAATGGACCAGTACGGACCACTATGGAACAGTACGGACCAGAACGGACCAGTATGGACCAGTGCGGACCAGAACAGACCAGTACGGACCAGTACGGACCAGTATGGACCAGTGCGGACCAGTATGGACCAGTGCGGACCAGTGCGGAACAGAACGGACAAGTACGGACTAGTACGGACCACTATGGAACAGAACGGACCAGTATGGACCAGTGCGGACCAGTATGGACCAGGGCGGACCAGTACGGACCAGTATGGACAAGTATGGACCAGTACGGACCAGTATGGACCAGTATGGACCAGTACGGACCAGAACAGACCAGTACGGACTAGAACGGACCAGTACCCACCAGTATGGACCAGTGCGGACCAGAACAGACCAGTACGGACCAGTACGGACCAGTATGGACCAGTGCGGACAGGTATGGTCCAGTGCGGACCAGTGCGGACCAGTATGGACCAGAACGGACCAGTACGGACCAGTACGGAATACTAGGGACCAGTACGGACCACAAGGGGGCAGTACGGAGCAGTGTGGACCAGTACGGACCTTGACGGACCAGTATGGACCAGTGAGGACCAGTGCGGACCAGAACCGACCAGTACGGACTAGTACGGACCACTATGGAACAGAACGTACCAGAACGGACCAGTACGGACTGGTAGGGACCAGTACGGACCGGTAGGGAACACTACGGACCAGAATGGACCAGTACGGACCAGAACGGACCAGTACGGACCACTATGGACCAGTACGGGCCAGAATGGATCAGTACGGACCACTATGGAACAGTACGGACCAGAACGGACCAGTATGGACCAGTGCGGACCAGAACAGACCAGTACGGACCAGTACGGACCAGTATGGACCAGTGCGGACCAGTATGGACCAGTGCGGACCAGTGCGGAACAGAACGGACAAGTACGGACTAGTACGGACCACTATGGAACAGAACGGACCAGTATGGACCAGTGCCGACCAGAACAGACCAGTACGGACCAGTACGGACCAGTATGGACCGGTGCGGACCAGTATGGACCAGTGCGGACCAGTACGGACCAGTAAGGACCAGTGCGGAACAGAACGGACAAGTACGGACTAGTACGGACCACTATGGAACAGAACGGACCAGTATGGACCAGTGCGGAGCAGAACAGACCAGTATGGACCAGTATGGACCAGCACGGAACACTATGGACCAGTATGGACCAGAATGGCCCACTATGGACCAGTACGGAGCAGAACGGACCAGTACGGACCAGTACGGACTACTAGTGACCAGTACGGACCACTAGGGGGCAGTACGGAGCACTATGGACCAGTATGGACCAGTGCGGACCTGTACGGACCACTATGGACGAGTACAGACCAGTACGGACCAGTACGGACCAGTATGGACCGGTATGGACCAGTACGGACCAGTACGGACCAGTATGGACCAGTATGGACCAGTAAGGACCAGTACGGACCAGTATGGACCAGTATGGACCAGTGCGGACCAGTACGGACCAGCATGGAACACTATGGACCAGTACGGACCAGAATAGACCAGTACGGACCAGTACGGAATACTAGGGACCAGTACGGACCACAAGGGGGCAGTACGGAGCAGTATGGACCAGTACGGACCAGGACGGACCAGTATGGACCAGTGAGGACCAGTGCGGACCAGAACCGACCAGTACGGACTAGTACAGACCACTATGGAACAGAACGTACCAGAACGGACCAGTACGGACTGGTAGGGACCAGTACGGACCGGTAGGGACCAGTACGGAACACTATGGACCAGTACAGACAAGAACGGACCAGTACGGGCCAGTATGGACCAGTACAGATCAGAACGGACCAGTACGGACCACTATGGAACAGTACGGACCAGAACGGACCAGTATGGACCAGTGCGGACCAGAACAGACCATTACGGACCAGTACGGACCAGTACGGACCAGTGCGGACCAGTGCGGAACAGAACGGACAAGTACGGACTAGTACGGACCACTATGGAACAGAATGTACCAGTATGGACCAGTGCGGACCAGAACGGACCAGTATGGACCAGTATGGACCAGCACGGAACACTATGGACCAGTACGGACCAGAATGGACCAGTACGGACCACTATGGACCAGTACGGAGCAGAACGGACCAGTATGGACCAGTACGGACTACTAGTGACCAGTACGGACCACTAGGGGGCAGTACGGAGCAGTATGGACCAGTATGGACCAGTGCGGACCAGTACGGACCAGTAGGGACAGTACGGACCGCTATGGACCCGTACGGACCAGAATGGACCAGTACGGACCAGTACGGACTACTAGTGACCAGTACGGACCACTAGGGGGCAGTACGGAGCAGTATGGACCAGTATGGACCAGTGCGGACCAGTACGGACCAGTATGGACAAGGGCAGACCAGAACGGACCAGTACGGACCAGTATGGACCGGTATGGACCTGTACGGACCAGTACGGACCAGTATGGACCAGTATGGACCAGTACGGACCAGTACAGAGCAGTATGGACAAGGGCAGACAAGAACGGACCATTACGGACCAGTATGGACCGGAATGGACCGGTACGGACCAGTACGGACCAGTATGGGCCAGTACGGACCAGTATGGACCAGTGCGGACCAGTATGGACCAGTGCGGAACAGAACGGACCTGTATGGACCAGAACAGTCCAGGACGGACCAGTACGGACCAGTACGGACCAGAACGGAACACTATGGACCAGTACAGACCAGTACGGACCAGTACAAACCAGTATGGACCAGTATGGACCAGTACGGACCAGTATGGACCAGTACGGACTAGTATGGACCAGGGCGGACCAGAACGGACCAGTATGGACCAGTATGGACCAGTATGGATCAGTAGGGACCAATACGGACCAGGACGGACCAGTACGGACCAGTATGGACCAGTATGGACCAGTACGGACCAGTATGGACCAGTATGGACCAGTACGGACCAGAACGGACCAGAACGGACCAATTGGGAACAGTATGGACCAGTACGGACCAGTGGGGACCAGAACAGACCAGTACGGACGAATACGGACCTCTATGGACCAGTATGGACCAGTGCGGACCAGAACAGACCAGTACGGACCAGGACGGACCAGTACGGACCAGTATGGGCCAGTATGGATCAGTAGGGATCAATACAGACCAGGACGGACCAGTACGGAACAGTATAGACCAGTATGGACCAGTACGGACCAGTATGGACCAGTATGGACCAGTACGGTCCAGAACGGACCAATAGGGAACACTACAGACCAGTACGGACCAGTGCGGACCACTACAGACCAGTACGGACCAGAACGGACCAGTACGGACCAGTATGGACCAGTACGGACCAGAACAGACCAGTACGGACCAGAAGGGACCAGTATGGACCAGTGCGGAGAGGTATGGACCAGTGCGGACCAGTGCGGACCAGTATGGACCAGAACGGACCAGTACGGACCAGTACGGAATACTAGGGACCAGTACGGACCACAAGGGGGCAGTACGGAGCAGTGTGGACCAGTACGGACCTTGACGGACCAGTATGGACCAGTGAGGACCAGTGCGGACCAGAACCGACCAGTACGGACTAGGACGGACCACTATGGAACAGAACGTACCAGAACGGACCAGTACGGACTGGTAGGGACCAGTACGGACCGGTAGGGAACACTACGGACCAGTACGGACCAGTACGGACCAGAACGGACCAGTACGGACCACTATGGACCAGTACGGGCCAGAATGGACCAGTACGAACCACTATGGAACAGTACGGACCAGAATGGACCAGTATGGACCAGTGCGGAGCAGAACGGACCAGTACGGACAAGTACGGAATACTAGTGACCAGTACGGACCACTAGGGGGCAGTACGGAGCACTATGGACCAGTATGGACCAGTGCGGACCTGTACGGACCACTATGGACAAGGGCAGACCAGTACGGACCAGTACGGACCAGTATGGACCGGTATGGACCAGTACGGACCAGTACGGACCAGTCGGACCAGTATGGACCAGTGCGGACCAGTACGGACCAGTATGGACAAGGGCAGACCAGAACGGACCAGTACGGACCAGCACGGAACACTATGGACCAGTACGGACCAGAATAGACCAGTACGGACCACTATGGACCAGTACGGACCAGAACGGACCAGTACGGACCAGTACGGAATACTAGGGACCAGTACGGACCACAAGGGGGCAGTACGGAGCAGTATGGACCAGTACGGACCAGGACGGACCAGTATGGACCAGTGAGGACCAGTGCGGACCAGAACCGACCAGTACGGACTAGTACGGACCACTATGGAACAGAACGTACCAGAACAGACCAGTACGGACTGGTAGGGACCAGCACGGACCGGTAGGGACCAGTACGGAACACTATGGACCAGTACGGACAAGAACGGACCAGTACGGACCAGTATGGACCAGTACAGATCAGAACGGACCAGTACGGACCACTATGGAACAGTATGGACCAGAACGGACCAGTATGGACCAGTGCGGACCAGAACAGACCAGTACGGACCAGTACGGACCAGTACGGACCATTGCGGACCAGTATGGACCAGTGCGGATTAGTGCGGAACAGAACGGACAAGTACGGACTAGTACGGACCACTATGGAACAGAACGTACCAGTATGGACCAGTGCGGACCAGAACGGACCAGTATGGACCAGTATGGACCAGCACAGAACACTATGGACCAGTACGGACCAGAATGGACCAGTACGGACCACTATGGACCAGTACGGAGCAGAACGGACCAGTATGGACCAGTACGGACTACTAGTGACCAGTACGGACCACTAGGGGGCAGTACGGAGCACTATGGACCAGTATGGACGAGTGCGGACCAGTACGGACCAGTATGGACAAGGGCAGACCAGTACGGACCAGTACGGACCAGTATGGACCGGTATGGACCGGTACGGACCAGTACGGACCAGTATGGACCAGTATGGACCAGTGCGGACCAGTACGGACCAGTATGGACAACGGCAGACCAGAACGGACCAGTACGGACCAGTATGGACCGGTATGGACCAGTACGGGCCAGTACGGACCAGTACGGAGCAGTATGGACCAGTACGGACCATTGCGGACCAGTATGGACCAGTGCGGACCAGAACGGACCTGTATGGACCAGAACAGACCAGGACGGACCAGTACGAACCAGTACGGACCAGAACGGACCAATAGGGACCACTACGGACAAGTATGGACTAGTATGGACCAGTACGGACCAGTATGGACCAGTACGGACCAGTATGGACCAGTGCGGACCAGAACGGACCAGTATGGACCAGTATGGACCACTATGGATCAGTAGGGACCAATACGGACCAGGACGGACCAGTACGGACCAGTATGGACCAGTACGGACCACTATGGAACAGAACGTACCAGTATGGACCAGTATGGACCAGTACGGACCAGTATGGACCAGTGCGGACAAGAACAGACCAATATGGACCAGTATGGACCAGTATGGATCGGTAGGGACCAATACGGACCAGGACGGACCAATACGGACCAGGACGGACCAGTACGGAGCAGTGCGGACCAGTACGGACCAGAACGGACCAGTACGGACTAGTACGGACCACTATGGAACAGAACGTACCAGTATGGACCAGTGCGGACCAGAACGGACCAGTATGGACCAGTATGGACCAGCACGGAACACGATGGACCAGTGCGGACTGGAACGGACCAGTACGGACCAGTATGGACCAGTGCGGGCCACAACGGACCTGTATGGACCAGTACAGACCAGGACGGACCAGTACGGACCAATATGGAACAGAACGTACCAGAACGGACCAGTATTGGCCAGTATGGACCAGTACGGACCAGTAGGGACCAGTACGGACCACTATGGACCAGTACGGACCAGAACGGACCACTACGGACCAGTATGGATCAGAACGGACCAGTACGGACCAGTATGGACCAGTACCGACCAATGTGGACCAGTACGGACCAGTATGGACCAGTGCGGACCAGAACGGACCCGTATGGACCAGTATGGACCCTAGGGACCAATACGGACCAGTACGGACTAGTATGGACCAGTACGGACCAGAACGGACCAGTACGGACCAGTATGGACCAGTACGGACCAGTATGGATTAGAGCGGACCAGTATGGACCAGTACGGACCAGTACGGACCAGTATGGACCAGTGCGGACCAGTACGGACCAGTATGGACCAGTGCGGACTGGGACGGACCATTGTGGACCAGTACGGACCAGTACGGAGCAGTACGGACCAGTATGGACCAGAGCGGACCAATACGGACCAGTAGGGACAGTACGGACCGCTATGGACCCGTACGGACCAGAACGGACCAGTACGGACCACTATGGACCAGTACGGAGCAGAACGGACCAGTACGGACCAGTACGGACTACTAGTGACCAGTATGGACCACTAGGGGGCAGTACGGACCAGTATGGACCAGTATGGACCAGAGCGGACCAATACGGACCAGTAGGGACAGTACGGACCGCTATGGACCCGTACGGACCAGAACGGACCAGTACGGACCACTATGGACCAGTACGGAGCAGAACGGACCAGTACGGACCAGTACGGACTACTAGTGACCAGTATGGACCACTAGGGGGCAGTACGGACCAGTATGGACCAGTATGGACCAGGGCGGACCACAACGGACCAATAGGGACCACTACGGACCAGTACGGACCAGTACAGACGAGAATGGACCAGTATGGACCAGTACGGACAAGTATGGACCAGTGCGGACCAGAACGGACCAGTATGGACCAGTATGGACCAGTATGGATCAGTAGGGACCAATACGGACCAGGACGGACCAGTACGGACCAGTATGGACCTGTACGGACCACTATGGACCATTACAGACCAGTATGGACCAGTATGGACCAGTACGGACCAGTATGGACCAGTGCGGACCAGAACGGACCAGTATGGACCAGTATGGACCAGTATGGATCGGTAGGGACCAATACGGACCAGGACGGACCAATACGGACCAGATCGGACCAGTACGGACCAGTATGGACCAGTGCCGACCAGAACAGACCAGTACGGACCAGTACGGACCAGTATGGACCAGTGCGGACCAGTATGGACCAGTGCGGACCAGTACGGACCAGTATGGACCAGTATGGACCAGTACGGACCAGAACGGACCAATAGGGAACACTACGGACCAGTACGGACCAGTACGGACCAGTATGGTCCAGAACAGTCCAGGACGGACCAGTACGGACCAGTACGGACCAGAACGGAACACTATGGACCAGTACGGACCAGTACGGACCAGTATGGACCAGTACGGACCAGTATGGACCAGTACGGACCAGTATGGACCAGTACGGACCAGTATGGACCAGTGCGGACCAGAACGGACCAGTATGGACCAGTATGGACCAGTATGGATCAGTAGGGACCAATACGGACCAGGACGGACCAGTACGGACCAGTATGGACCAGTATGGACCAGTACGGACCAGTATGGACCAGTATGGACCAGTACGGAGCAGAGCGGACCAGAACGGACCAATAGGGAACAGTATGGACCAGTACGGACCAGTGGGGACCAGAACAGACCAGTACGGACGAGTACGGACCACTATGGACCACTATGGAGCAGTGCGGACCAGAACAGACCAGTACGGACCAGGACGGACCAGTACGGACCAGTATGGACCAGTATGGATCAGTAGGGTCCAATACAGACCAGGACGGACCAGTACGGACCAGTATGGACCAGTATGGACCAGTATGGACCAGTACGGACCAGTAGGGACCAGTGCGGACCAGTATGGACCAGTGCGGACCAGTACGGACCAGTATGGACCAGTATGGACCAGTACGGACCAGTATGGACCAGTATGGACCAGTACGGACCAGAACGGACCAATAGGGAACACTACGGACCAGTACGGACCAGTGCGGGTCAGAACAGACCAGTACGGACCAGAACGGACCAGTACGGACCAGTATGGACCAGTGCGGACCAGAAAAGACCAGTACGGACCAGTACGGACCAGTATGGACCAGTGCGGACAGGTATGGACCAGTGCGGACCAGTGCGGACCAGTATGGACCAGAACGGACCAGTACAGACCAGTACGGAATACTAGGGACCAGTACGGACCACAAGGGGGCAGTACGGAGCAGTGTGGACCAGTACGGACCAGGACGGACCAGTATGGACCAGTGAGGACCAGTGCGGACCAGAACCGACCAGTACGGACTAGTACGGACCACTATGGAACAGAACGTACCAGAACGGACCAGTACGGACTGGTAGGGACCAGTACGGACCGGTAGGGAACACTACGGACCAGTATGGACCAGTACGGACCAGAACGGACCAGTACGGACCACTATGGACCAGTACGGGCCAGAATGGACCAGTACGGACCACTATGGAACAGTACGGACCAGAACGGACAAGTATGGACCAGTGCGGACCAGAACAGACCAGTACGGACCAGTACGGACCAGTATGGACCAGTGCGGACCAGTATGGACCAGTGCGGACCAGTGCGTAACAGAACGGACAAGTACGGACTAGTACGGACCACTATGGAACAGAACGGACCAGTATGGACCAGTGCCGACCAGAACAGACCAGTACGGACCAGTACGGACCAGTATGGACCAGTGCGGACCAGTATGGACCAGTGCGGACCAGTACGGACCATTAAGGACCAGTATGGACCAGTACGGACCAGTACGGACCAGTATGGACCAGTACAGACCAGAACGGACCAATAGGGAACACTACGGACCAGTACGGACCAGTGCGGACCAGAACAGACCAGTACGGACCAGAACGGACCAGTACGGACCAGTATGGACCAGTGCGGACCAGAACAGACCAGTACGGACCAGTACGGACCAGTATGGACCAGTGTGGACAGGTATGGTCCAGTGCGGACCAGAACGGACCAGTATGGACCAGAACGGACCAGTACGGACCAGTACGGAATACTAGGGACCAGTACGGACCACAAGGGGGCAGTACGGAGCAGTGTGGACCAGTACGGACCTTGACGGACCAGTATGGACCAGTGAGGACCAGTGCGGACCAGAACCGACCAGTACGGACTAGTACGGACCACTATGGAACAGAACGTACCAGAACGGACCAGTACGGACTGGTAGGGACCAGTACGGACCGGTAGGGACCACTACGGACCAGTATGGACCAGTACGGACCAGAACGGACCAGTACGGACCACTATGGACCAGTACGGGCCAGAATGGACCAGTACGGACCACTATGGAACAGTACGGACCAGAACGGACCAGTATGGACCAGTGCGGACCAGAACAGACCAGTACGGACCAGTACGGACCAGTATGGACCAGTGCGGACCAGTATGGACCAGTGCGGACCAGTGCGGAACAGAACGGACAAGTACGGACTAGTACGGACCACTATGGAACAGAACGGACCAGTATGGACCAGTGCGGACCAGTATGGACCAGGGCGGACCAGTACGGACCAGTATGGACAAGTATGGACCAGTACGGACCAGTATGGACCAGTATGGACCAGTACGGACCAGAACAGACCAGTACGGACCAGAACGGACCAGTACGGACCAGTATGGACCAGTGCGGACCAGAACAGACCAGTACGGACCAGTACGGACCAGTATGGACCAGTGCGGACAGGTATGGTCCAGTGCGGACCAGTGCGGACCAGTATGGACCAGAACGGACCAGTACGGACCAGTACGGAATACTAGGGACCAGTACGGACCACAAGGGGGCAGTACGGAGCAGTGTGGACCAGTACGGACCTTGACGGACCAGTATGGACCAGTGAGGACCAGTGCGGACCAGAACCGACCAGTACGGACTAGTACGGACCACTATGGAACAGAACGTACCAGAACGGACCAGTACGGACTGGTAGGGACCAGTACGGACCGGTAGGGACCACTACGGACCAGTATGGACCAGTACGGACCAGAACGGACCAGTACGGACCACTATGGACCAGTACGGGCCAGAATGGACCAGTACGGACCACTATGGAACAGTACGGACCAGAACGGACCAGTATGGACCAGTGCGGACCAGAACAGACCAGTACGGACCAGTACGGACCAGTATGGACCAGTGCGGACCAGTATGGACCAGTGCGGACCAGTGCGGAACAGAACGGACAAGTACGGACTAGTACGGACCACTATGGAACAGAACGGACCAGTATGGACCAGTGCCGACCAGAACAGACCAGTACGGACCAGTACGGACCAGTATGGACCGGTGCGGACCAGTATGGACCAGTGCGGACCAGTACGGACCAGTAAGGACCAGTGCGGAACAGAACGGACAAGTACGGACTAGTACGGACCACTATGGAACAGAACGTACCAGTATGGACCAGTGCGGAGCAGAACAGACCAGTATGGACCAGTATGGACCAGCACGGAACACTATGGACCAGTATGGACCAGAATGGCCCACTATGGACCAGTACGGAGCAGAACGGACCAGTACGGACCAGTACGGACTACTAGTGACCAGTACGGACCACTAGGGGGCAGTACGGAGCACTATGGACCAGTATGGACCAGTGCGGACCTGTACGGACCACTATGGACGAGTACAGACCAGTACGGACCAGTACGGACCAGTATGGACCGGTATGGACAGTACGGACCAGTACGGACCAGTATGGACCAGTATGGACCAGTAAGGACCAGTACGGACCAGTATGGACCAGTATGGACCAGTGCGGACCAGTACGGACCAGCATGGAACACTATGGACCAGTACGGACCAGAATAGACCAGTACGGACCAGTACGGAATACTAGGACCAGTACGGACCACAAGGGGGCAGTACGGAGCAGTATGGACCAGTACGGACCAGGACGGACCAGTATGGACCAGTGAGACCAGTGCGGACCAGAACCGACCAGTACGGACTAGTACAGACCACTATGGAACAGAACGTACCAGAACGGACCAGTACGGACTGGTAGGGACCAGTACGGACCGGTAGGGACCAGTACGGAACACTATGGACCAGTACAGACAAGAACGGACCAGTACGGGCCAGTATGGACCAGTACAGATCAGAACGGACCAGTACGGACCACTATGGAACAGTACGGACCAGAACGGACAGTATGACCAGTGCGGACCAGAACAGACCAGTACGGACCAGTACGGACCAGTACGGACCAGTGCGGACCAGTGCGGAACAGAACGGACAAGTACGGACTAGTACGGACCACTATGGAACAGAATGTACCAGTATGGACCAGTGCGGACCAGAACGGACCAGTATGGACCAGTATGGACCAGCACGGAACACTATGGACCAGTACGGACCAGAATGGACCAGTACGGACCACTATGGACCAGTACGGAGCAGAACGGACCAGTATGGACCAGTACGGACTACTAGTGACCAGTACGGACCACTAGGGGGCAGTACGGAGCACTATGGACCAGTATGGACGAGTGCGGACCAGTACGGACCAGTATGGACAAGGGCAGACCAGTACGGACCAGTACGGACCAGTATGGACCGGTATGGACCGGTACGGACCAGTACGGACCAGTATGGACCAGTATGGACCAGTGCGGACCAGAACAGACCAGAACGGACCAGTACGGACCAGTATGGACCAGTGCGGACCAGTATGGACCAGTGCGGACCAGTACGGACCAGTATGGACAAGGGCAGACCAGAAGGGACCAGTACGGAGCAGTATGGGACCGGTATGGACCAGTACGGACCAGTACGGACCAGTACGGGCCAGTACGGACCAGTACGGACCATTGCGGACCAGTATGGACCAGTGCGGACCAGAAACGGACCTGTATGGACCAGAACGGACCAGTACGGACCTGTACGGACCATTGCGGACCAGTATGGACCAGAACGGACCAATAGGGACCACTACGGACAAGTATGGACCAGTATGGACCAGTACGGACCAGTATGGACCAGTACGGACCAGTATGGACCAGTGCGGACCAGAACGGACCAGTATGACCAGTACGGACCAGTATGGACCAGTATGGACCAGTACAGACCAGAACGGACCAATAGGGAACACTACGGACCAGTATGGACCAGTGCGGACCAGAACAGACAGTACGGACCAGAACGGACCAGTACGGACCAGTATGGACCAGTGCGGACCAGAACAGACCAGTACGGACCAGTACGGACCAGTATGGACCAGTGCGGAGAGGTATGGACCAGTGCGGACCAGTGCGGACCAGTATGGACCAGAACGGACCAGTACGGACCAGTACGGAATACTAGGGACCAGTACGGACCACAAGGGGGCAGTACAGAGCAGTGTGGACCAGTACGGACCTGGACGGACCAGTATGGACCAGTGAGGACCAGTGCGGACCAGAACCGACCAGTACGGACTAGGACGGACCACTATGGAACAGAACGTACCAGAACGGACCAGTACGGACTGGTAGGGACCAGTACGGACCGGTAGGGAACACTACGGACCAGTATGGACCCAGTACGGACCAGAACGGACCAGTACGGACCACTATGGACCAGTACGGGCCAGAATGGACCAGTACGAACCACTATGGAACAGTACGGACCAGAACGGACCAGTATGGACCAGTGCGGAGCAGAACGGACCAGTACGGACAAGTACGGAATACTAGTGACCAGTACGGACCACTAGGGGGCAGTACGGAGCACTATGGACCAGTATGGACCAGTGCGGACCTGTACGGACCACTATGGACAAGGGCAGACCAGTACGGACCAGTACGGACCAGTATGGACCGGTATGGACCAGTACGGACCAGTACGGACCAGTATGGACCAGTATGGACCAGTGCGGACCAGTACGGACCAGTATGGACAAGGGCAGACCAGAACGGACCAGTACGGACCAGCACGGAACACTATGGACCAGTACGGACCAGAATAGACCAGTACGGACCACTATGGACCAGTACGGACCAGAACGGACCAGTACGGACCAGTACGGAATACTAGGCACCAGTACGGACCACAAGGGGGCAGTACGGAGCAGTATGGACCAGTACGGACCAGGACGGACCAGTATGGACCAGTGAGGACCAGTGCGGACCAGAACCGACCAGTACGGACTAGTACGGACCACTATGGAACAGAAACGTACCAGAACGGACCAGTACGGACTGGTAGGGACCAGCACGGACCGGTAGGGACCAGTACGGAACACTATGGACCAGTACGGACAAGAACGGACCATTACGGACCACTATGGACCAGTACAGATCAGAACGGACCAGTACGGACCACTATGGAACAGTACGGACCAGAACGGACCAGTATGGACCAGTGCGGACCAGAACAGACCAGTACGACCAGTACGGACCAGTATGGACCAGTGCGGACCAGTATGGACCAGTGCGGACCAGTGCGGAACAGAACGGACAAGTACGGACTAGTACGGACCACTATGGAACAGAACGTACCAGTATGGACCAGTGCGGACCAGAACGGACCATATGGACCAGTATGGACCAGCACAGAACTCTATGGACGTACGGGACCAGAATGGACCAGTACGGACCACTATGGACCAGTACGGAGCAGAACGGACCAGTATGGACCAGTACGGACTACTAGTGACCAGTACGGACCACTAGGGGGCAGTACGGAGCACTATGGACCATTATGGACGAGTGCGGACCAGTAACGGACCAGTATGGACAAGGGCAGACGAGTACGGACCAGTACGGACCAGTATGGACCGTATGGACCGGTACGGACCAGTACGGACCAGTATGGACCAGTATGGACCAGTGCGGACCAGTACGGACCAGTATGGACAAGGGCAGACCAGAACGGACCAGTACGGAGCAGTATGGACCGGTATGGACCAGTACGGGCCAGTACAGACCAGTACTAGCCAGTACGGACCAGTACGGACCATTGCGGACCAGTAATGGACCAGTGCGGACCAGAACGGACCTGTATGGACCAGAACAGACCAGGACGGACGAGTACGGACCAGTACGGACCAGAACGGACCAATAGGGACCACTACGGACAAGTATGGACTAGTATGGAACCAGTACGGGCCAGTATGGACCAGTACGGACCAGTATGGACCAGTGCGGACCAGAACGGACCAGTATGGACCAGTATGGACCCGTATGGACCAGTATGGACCAGTAGGGACCAATACGGACCAGTACGGACTAGTATGGACCAGTACGGACCACTATGGAACAGAACGTACCAGTATGGACCAGTATGGACCAGTACGGACCAGTATGGACCAGTGCGGACAAGAACAGACCAATATGGACCAGTATGGACCAGTATGGATCGGTAGGGACCAATACGGACCAGGACAGGACCAATACGGACCAGGACGGACCAGTACGGACCAGTGCGGACCAGTGCGGACCAGAACGGACCAGTACGGACTAGTACGGACCACTATGGAACAGAACGTACCAGTATGGACCAGTGCGGACCAGAACGGACCAGTATGGACCAGTATGGACCAGCACGGAACACGATGGACCAGTGCGGACTGGAACGGACCAGTACGGACCAGTATGTACCAGTGCGGGCCACAACGGACCTGTATGGACCAGTACAGACCAGGACGGACCAGTACGGACCAATATGGAACAGAACGTACCAGAACGGACCAGTATTGGCCAGTATGGACCAGTAACGGACCAGTAGGGACCAGTACGGACCACTATGGACCAGTACGGACCAGAACGGACCAACTACGGACCAGTATGGATCAGAACGGACCAGTACGGACCAGTATGGACCAGTACCGACCAATGTGGACCAGTACGGACCAGTATGGACCAGTGCGGACCAGAACGGACCAGTATGGACCAGTATGGACCACTATGAAACAGAACGGACCAGTATGGACCAGTGCCGACCAGAACAGACCAGTACGGACCAGTATGGATCAGTACGGACCAGTATGGGCCAGTATGGACCAGTACGGAGCAGAGCGGACCAGAACGGGACCAATAGGGAACAGTATGGACCAGTACGGACCAGTGGGGACCAGAACAGACCAGTACGGACGAGTACGGACCACTATGGACCACTATGGAGCAGTGCGGACCAGAACAGACCAGTACGGACCAGTATGGACCAGTGGCGGACAGGTATGGACCAGTGCGGACCAGTGCGGACCAGTATGGACCAGAACGGACCAGTACGGACCAGTATGGACCAGTATGGACCAGTATGGACCAGTACGGACCAGTAGGGACCAGTGCGGACCAGTATGGACCAGTGCGGACCAGTACGGACCAGTATGGACCAGTATGGACAAGTACGGACCAGAACCGACCAGTACGGACTAGTACGGACCACTATGGAACAGAACGTACCAGAACGGACCAGTACGGACTGGTAGGGACCAGTACGGACCGGTAGGGAACACTACGGAGCAGTATGGACCAATACGGACCAGAACGGACCAGTACGGACCACTATGGACCAGTACGGCCAGAATGGACCAGTACGGACCACTATGGAACAGTACAGACCAGAACGGACCAGTATGGACCAGTGCGGACCAGAACAGACCAGTACGGACCAGTACGGACCAGTATGGACCAGTGCGGACCAGTATGGACCAGTGCGGGACCAGTGCGGAACAGAACGGACAAGTACGGACTAGTACGGACCACTATGAAACAGAACGGACCAGTATGGACCAGTGCCGACCAGAACAGACCAGTACGGACCAGTACGGACCAGTATGGACCAGTGCGGACCAGTATGGACCAGTGCGGACCAGTACGGACCAGTAAGGACCAGTATGGACCAGTACAAACCAGTATGGACCAATATGGACCAGTACAGACCAGAACGGACCAATAGGGAACACTACGGACCAGTACGGACCAGAACAGACCAGTACGGACCAGAACGGACCAGTACGGACCAGTATGGACCAGTGCGGACCAGAACAGACCAGTACGGACCAGTACGGACCAGTATGGACCAGTGCGGACAGGTATGGTCCAGTGCGGACCAGTGCGGACCAGTATGGACCAGAACGGACCAGTACGGACCAGTACGGAATACTAGGGACCAGTACGGACCACAAGGGGGCAGTACGGAGCAGTGTGGACCAGTACGGACCTTGACGGACCAGTATGGACCAGTGAGGACCAGTGCGGACCAGAACCGACCAGTACGGACTAGTACGGACCACTATGGAACAGAACGTACCAGAACGGACCAGTACGGACTGGTAGGGACCAGTACGGACCGGTAGGGGACCACTACGGACCGGTATGGACCAGTACGGACCAGAACGGACCAGTACTGACCCACTATGGACCAGTACGGGCCAGAATGGACCAGTACGGACCCACTATGGAACAGTACGGACCAGAACGGACCAGTATGGACCAGTGCGGACCAGAACAGACCAGTACGGACCAGTACGGACCAGTATGGACCAGTGCGGACCAGTATGGACCAGTGCGGACCAGTGCGGAACAGAACGGACAAGTACGGGACTAGTACGGACCACTATGGAACAGAACGGGACCAGTATGGACCAGTGCGGACCAGTATGGACCAGGGCGGACCAGTACGGACCAGTATGGACAAGTATGGACCAGTACGGACCAGTATGGACCAGTATGGACCAGTACGGACCAGAACGGACCAATAGGGAACACTACGGACCAGTACGGACCAGTGCGGACCAGAACAGACCAGTACGGACCAGAACGGACCAGTACGGACCAGTATGGACCAGTATGGACCAGTATGGATCAGTAGGGACCAATACGGACCAGGACGGACCAGTACGGACCAGTATGGACCAGTATGGACCAGTACGGACCAGTATGGACCCAGTATGGACCAGTACGGAGCAGAGCGGACCAGAACGGACCAATAGGAACAGTATGGACCAGTACGGACCAGTGGGGACCAGAACAGACCAGTACGGACGAGTACGGACCTCTATGGACCACTATGGAGCAGTGCGGACCAGAACAGACCAGTACGGACCAGGACGGACCAGTACGGACCAGTATGGACCAGTATGGATCAGTAGGGTCCAATACAGACAGGACGGACCAGTACGGACCAGTATGGACCAGTATGGACCAGTATGGACCAGTACGGACCAGTAGGGACCAGTGCGGACCAGTATGGACCAGTGCGGACCAGTACGGACCAGTATGGACCAGTATGGACCAGTACGGACCAGTATGGACCAGTATGGACCAGTACGGACCAGAACGGACCAATAGGGAACACTACGGACCAGTACGGACCAGTGCGGGTCAGAACAGACCAGTACGGACCAGAACGGACCAGTACGGACCAGTATGGACCAGTGCGGACCAGAAAAGACCAGTACGGACCAGTACGGACCAGTATGGACCAGTGCGGACAGGTATGGACCAGTGCGGACCAGTGCGGACCAGTATGGACCAGAACGGACCAGTACGGACAGTACGGAATACTAGGGACCAGTACGGACCACAAGGGGGCAGTACGGAGCAGTGTGGACCAGTACGGACCTGGACGGACCAGTATGGACCAGTGAGGACCAGTGCGGACCAGAACCGACCAGTACGGACTAGTACGGACCACTATGGAACAGAACGTACCAGAACGGACCAGTACGGACTGGTAGGGACCAGTACGGACCGGTAGGGAACACTACGGACCAGTATGGACCAGTACGGACCAGAACGGACCAGTACGGACCACTATGGACCAGTACGGGCCAGAATGGACCAGTACGGACCACTATGGAACAGTACAGACCAGAACGGACCAGTATGGACCAGTGCGGACCAGAACAGACCAGTACGGAGCAGTATGGACCAGTTGCGGACCAGTATGGACCAGTGCGGACCAGTGCGGAACAGAACGGACAAGTACGGACTAGTACGGACCACTATGAAACAGAACGGACCAGTATGGACCAGTGCCGACCAGAACAGACCAGTACGGACCAGTACGGACCAGTATGGACCAGTGCGGACCAGTATGGACCAGTGCGACCAGTACGGACCAGTAAGGACCAGTATGGACCAGTACGGACCAGTATGGACCAATATGGACCAGTACAGACCAGAACGGACCAATAGGAACACTACGGACCAGTACGGACCAGTGCGGACCAGAACAGACCAGTACGGACCAGAACGGACCAGTACGGACCAGTATGGACCAGTGCGGACCAGAACAGACCAGTACGGACCAGTACGGACCAGTATGGACCAGTGCGGACAGGTATGGTCCAGTGCGGACCAGTGCGGACCAGTATGGACCAGAACGGACCAGTACGGACCAGTACGGAATACTAGGGACCAGTACGGACCACAAGGGGGCAGTACGGAGCAGTGTGGACCAGTACGGACCTGGACGGACCAGTATGGACCAGTGAGGACCAGTGCGGACCAGAACCGACCAGTACGGACTAGTACGGACCACTATGGAACAGAACGTACCAGAACGGACCAGTACGGACTGGTAGGGGACCAGTACGGACCGGTAGGGACCACTGCGGACCAGTATGGACCAGTACGGACCAGAACGGACCAGTACGGACCACTATGGACCAGTACGGGCCAGAATGGACCAGTAACGGGACCACTATGGAACAGTACGGACCAGAACGGACCAGTATGGACCAGTGCGGACCAGAACAGACCAGTACGGACCAGTACGGACCAGTATGGACCAGTGCGGACCAGTATGGACCAGTGCGGACCAGTGCGGAACAGAACGGACAAGTACGGACTAGTACGGACCACTATGGAACAGAACGGACCAGTATGGACCAGTGCGGACCAGTATGGACCAGGGCGGACCAGTATGGACCAGTATGGACAAGTATGGACCAGTACGGACCAGTATGGACCAGTATGGACCAGTACGGACCAGAACGGACCAATAGGGAACACTACGACCAGTACGGACCAGTGCGGACCAGAACAGACCAGTACGGACCAGAACGGACCAGTACGGACCAGTATGGACCAGTGCGGACCAAACAGACCAGTACGGACCAGTACGGACCAGTATGGACCAGTGCGGAGAGGTATGGTCAGTGCGGACCAGTGCGGACCAGTATGACCAGAACGGACCAGTACGGACCAGTACGGAATACTAGGGACC
>NW_027100140.1:46523-73476 GCF_031753505.1 Anomalospiza imberbis
AGAACGTACCAGTATGACCAGTGCGGACCAGAACGGACCAGTATGGACCAGTATGGACCTGCACGGAACACTATGGACCAGTACGGACCAGAATGGACCAGTACAGACCACTATGGACCAGTACGGAGCAGAACGGACCAGTACGGACCAGTACGGACTACTAGTGACCAGTACGGACCACTAGGGGGCAGTACGGAGCACTATGGACCAGTATGGACCAGTGCGGACCAGTACGGACCAGTACAAACAAGAGCAGACCAGTACGAACCAGTACGGACCAGTATGGACCGGTATGGACCTGTACGAACCAGTACGGGCCAGTATGGACCAGTATGGACCAGTATGGGCAGTACGGACCAGTACGGACCAGTGCGGACCAGTGCGGAACAGAACGGACAAGCACGGACCTGTATGGACCAGAACAGACCAGGACGGACCAGTACGGACCAGTACGGACCAGAACGGACCAATAGGGACCAGTACGGACCAGAACGGACCAATAGGGAACACTACGGACCAGTACGGACCAGTGCGGACCAGAACAGACCAGTACGGACCAGAACGGACCAGTACGGACCAGTATGGACCAGTGCGGACCAGAACAGACCAGTACGGACCAGTACGGACCAGTATGGACCAGTGCGGACCAGTATGGACCAGTGCGGACCAGTGCGGAACAGAACACACCAGAACGGACCAGTACGGACCAGTACGGAATACTAGGGACCAGTACGGACCACAAGGGGGCAGTACGGAGCAGTGTGGACCAGTACGGACCTGGACGGACCAGTATGGACCAGTGAGGACCAGTGCGAACCAGAACCGACCAGTACGGACTAGTACGGACCACTATGGAACAGAAACGTACCAGAACGGACCAGTACGGACTGGTAGGGACCAGTACGGATCGGTAGGGAACACTACGGACCAGTATGGACCAGTACGGACCAGAACGGACCAGTACGGACCACTGTGGAACAGTACGGACCAGAACGGACCAGTATGGACCAGTTGCGGACCCCAGAACAGACCAGTACGGACCAGTACGGACCAGTATGGACCAGTGCGGACCAGTATGGACCACTGCGGACCAGTGCGGAACAGAACGGACAAGTACGGACTAGTACGGACCACTATGGAACAGAACGTACCAGTATGGACCAGTGCGGACCAGAACGGACCAGTATGGACCAGTATGGACCTGCACGAAACACTATGGACCAGTACGGACCAGAATGGACCAGTACAGACCACTATGGACCAGTACGGAGCAGAACGGACCAGTACGGACCAGATACGGACCTACTAGTGACCAGTACGGACCACTAGGGGGCAGTACGGAGCACTATGGACCAGTATGGACCAGTGCGGACCAGTACGGACCAGTACAAACAAGAGCAGACCAGTACGAACCAGTACGGACCAGTATGGACCGGTATGGACCTGTACGAACCAGTACGGGCCAGTATGGACCAGTATGGACCAGTGCGGACCAGTACGGACCAGTATGGACAAGGGCAGACCAGAACGTACAGTACGGACCAGCACGGAACACTATGGACAAGTACGGACCAGAATAGACCAGTACGGACCACTATGGACCAGTACGGAAAGAACGGACCAGTACGGACCAGTACTAAATACTATGGACCAGTACGGTCCACAAGGGGGCAGTACGGAGCAGTATGGACCAGTATGGACCAGAACGGACCAGTACGGACCAGTGCGGACCAGAACAGACCAGTACGGACCAGTACGGACCAGTATGGACCAGTGCGGACCAGTATGGACCAGTGCGGACCAGTGCGGAACAGAACGGACAAGTACGGACTAGTACGGACCACTATGGAACAGAACGGACCAGTATGGACCAATGCGGACCAGAACGGACCAGTATGGACCAGTATGGACCAGCACGGAACACTATGGACCAGTACGGACCAGAATGGACCAGTACGGACCACTATGGACCAGTACGGAGAAGAACGGACCAATACGGACCAGTACGGGACTACTAGTGACCAGTACGGACCACTAGGGGGCAGTACGGAGCACTATGGACCAGTATGGACCAGTACGGACCCAGTACGGACCAGTACGGACCACTATGGACCAGTAGGGAGTAGAACGGACCAGTACGGACCAGTACGGACTACTAGTGACCAGTATGGACCACTAGGGGGCAGTACGGAGCAGTATGGACCAGTATGGACCAGTATGGACCAGTGCGGAACATAACTCACAAGCACGGACTACTACAGACAACTATGGAACAGAACGTACCAGTATGGACCAGTGCGGACCAGTACGGACCAGTATGGACCAGTATGGACCAGTACGGACAGTATGGACCAGTATGGACCAGTACGGACCAGAACGGACCAATAGGGAACACTACGGACCAGTACGGACCAGTGCGGACCAGAACAGACCAGTACGGACCAGAACGGACCAGTATGGACAAGGGCAGACCAGAACGGAGCAGTATGGACAAGGGGCAGACCAGAACGGAGCAGTATGGACCAGTATGGACCGGTATGGACCAGTACGGACCAGTACGGACCGGTAGGGACCAGTACGGAGCAGTATGGACCGGTACGGACCAGTGTGGACCAGTACGGAGCAGTATGGACCAGTAGGGACAGTACGGACCGCTATGGACCCGTACGGACCAGAACGGACCAGTACGGACCACTATGGACCAGTACGGAGCAGAACCGACCAGTACGGACTAGTACGGACCACTATGGAACAGAACGTACCAGAACGGACCAGTACGGACTGGTTAGGGACCAGTACGGACCGGTAGGGACCAGTACGGACCATTATGGACCAGTACGGACCAGAACGGAGCAGTACGGACCACTATGGAACAGTACGGACCAGAACGGAGCAGTACGGACCACTATGAAACAGTACGGACCAGAATGGACCAGTATGGACCAGTATGGACCAGTACGGAACAGTATGGACCAGTATGGACCAGTATGGACCAGTACGGAGCAGAATGGACCAGTACGGAACAGTATGGACCAGTATGGACCAGTATGGACCAGTACGAAACAGTATGGACCAGTGTGAACAGAACGGACCAGTGCGGACCAGAACAGACAAGCACGGACCAGTACGGACCAGTGCGGACCAAAACAGACCAGTACGGACCTAGTACGGACCAGTATGGACCAGTGAGGACCAGAACAGACGAGTACGGACCAGTATGGACCAGTATGGACCAATATGGACCAGTACGGAACAGTATGGACTAGTATGGACCAGTGCGGACCAGGACGGACCAGTGCGGACCAGTGCGGAACAGAACGGACAAGTACGGACTAGTACGGACCACCATGTAACAGAACGTACCAGTATGGACCAGTGCGGACCACAACAGACCAGTATGGACCAGTATGGACCAGCACGGAACACGATGGACCAGTACGGACCAGAACGGACCAGTACGGACCTGTATGACCAGTGCGGGCAAGAACGGACCTGTATGGACCAGTACAGACCAGGACGGACCAGTACGGACCAATATGGAACAGAACGTACCAGAACGGACCAGTATGGGCCAGTACGGACCAGTACGGACTGGTAGGGACCAGTACGGACCACTATGGACCAGTACGGACCAGTACGGACCACTACGGACCAGTATGGACCAGAACGGACCAGTAGGGACCAGTATGGACCAGTATGGACCAATATGACCAGTACGGAGCAGAACGGACCAGTACGGACCAGTATGGACCAGTATGGACCAGTACGGACCAGAACGGACCCAGAACGGACCAGTACGGACTAGTATGGACCAGTACAGACCAGAACGGACCAGTGCGGACCAGTATGGACCAGTACGGACAAGTATGGACCAGAGCGACCAGTACGGACCAGTACGGACCAGTACGGACCAGTATGGACCAGTGAGGACCAGCACAGACCAGTATGGACCAGTGCGGACTGAACGGACCATTGTGGGCCAGTACGGACCTGTATGGACCAGTACGGACCAGTATGGACCAGTACGGACCAGTACGGACCAGTAGGGACAGTATGGGACCGCTATGGACCAGAGCGGACCAGAACGGGACAGTACGGACCGCTGTGGACCCGTACGGACCAGAACGGACTAGTACGGACCACTATGGACCAGCACGGAGCAGAATGGACCAGTACGGACCAGTACGGACTACTAGGGACAGTATGGACCACTAGGGGGCAGTACGGAGCAGTATGGAACAGTATGGACCAGTATGGACCAGTATGGACCAGTACGGAACAGTATGGACCAGTGTGGAACAGAACGGACCAGTGCGGACCAGAACAGACAAGCACGGACCAGTACGGGACCAGTGCGGGACCAAAACAGACCAGTACGGACCAGTACGGACCAGTATGGACCAGTGAGGACCAGAACAGACGAGTACGGACCCAGTATGGACCAGTATGGACCAATATGGACCAGTACGGAACAGTATGGACTAGTATGGACCAGTGCGGACCAGGACGGACCAGTGCGGACCAGTGCGGAACAGAACGGACAAGTACGGACTAGTACGGACCACCATGTAACAGAACGTACCAGTATGGACCAGTGCGGACCACAACAGACCAGTATGGACCAGTATGGACCAGCACGGAACACGATGACCAGTACGGACCAGAACGGACCAGTACGGACCTGTATGGACCAGTGCGGGCCAGAACGGACCTGTATGGACCAGTACAGACCAGGACGGACCAGTACGGACCAATATGGAACAGAACGTACCAGAACGGACCAGTATGGGCCAGTACGGACCAGTACGGACTGGTAGGGACCAGTACGGACCACTATGGACCAGTACGGACCAGTACGGACCACTACGGACCAGTATGGACCAGAACGGACCAGTAGGGACCAGTATGGACCAGTATGGACCAATATGGGACCAGTACGGAGCAGAACGGACCAGTACGGACCAGTATGGACCAGTATGGACCAGTACGGACCAGAACGCACCAGAACGGACCAGTACGGACTAGTATGGACCAGTACAGACCAGAACGGACCAGTGCGGACCAGTATGGACCAGTAACGGACAAGTATGGACCAGAGCGGACCAGTACGGACCAGTACGGACCAGTACGGACCAGTATGGACCAGTGAGGACCAGCACAGACCAGTATGGACCAGTGCGGACTGGAACGGACCATTGTGGGCCAGTACGGACCTGTATGGACCAGTACGGACCAGTATGGACCAGTACGGACCCAGTGCGGACCAGAACAGACCAGTACGGACCAGAACGGACCAGTATGGACATGGGCAGACCAGAACGGAGCAGTATGGACAAGGGCAGACCAGAACGGAGCAGTATGGACCAGTATGGACCGGTATGGACCAGTACGGACCAGTACGGACCGGTAGGGACCAGTACGGAGCAGTATGGACCGGTACGGGACTAGTGTGGACCAGTACGGAGCAGTATGACCAGTAGGGACAGTACGGGACCCGCTATGGACCCGTACGGACCAGAACGGACCAGTACGGACCACTATGGACCAGTACGGAGCAGAACCGACCAGTACGGACTAGTACGGACCACTATGGAACAGAACGTACCAGAACGGACCAGTACGGACTGGTAGGGACCAGTACGGACCGGTAGGGACCAGTACGGACCATTATGGACCAGTACGGACCAGAACGGAGCAGTACGGACCACTATGGAACAGTACGGACCAGAACGGAGCAGTACGGACCACTATGAAACAGTACGGACCAGAATGGACCAGTATGGACCAGTATGGACCAGTACGGAACAGTATGGACCAGTATGGACCAGTATGGACCAGTACGGAGCAGAATGGACCAGTACGGAACAGTATGGACCAGTATGGACCAGTATGGACCAGTACGAAACAGTATGGACCAGTGTGGAACAGAACGGACCAGTGCGGACCAGAACAGACAAGCACGGACCAGTACGGACCAGTGCGGACCAAAACAGACCAGTACGGACCAGTACGGACCAGTATGGACCAGTGAGGACCAGAACAGACGAGTACGGACCAGTATGGACCAGTATGGACCAATATGGACCAGTACGGAACAGTATGGACTAGTATGGACCAGTGCGGACCAGGACGGACCAGTGCGGACCAGTGCGGAACAGAACGGACAAGTACGGACTAGTACGGACCACCATGTAACAGAACGTACCAGTATGGACCAGTGCGGACCACAACAGACCAGTATGGACCAGTATGGACCAGCACGGAACACGATGGACCAGTACGGACCAGAACGGACCAGTACGGACCTGTATGGACCAGTGCGGGCAAGAACGGACCTGTATGGACCAGTACAGACCAGGACGGACCAGTACGGACCAATATGGAACAGAACGTACCAGAACGACCAGTATGGGCCAGTACGGACCAGTACGGACTGGTAGGGACCAGTACGGACCACTATGGACCAGTACGGACCAGTACGGACCACTACGGACCAGTATGGACCAGAACGGACCAGTAGGGACCAGTATGGACCAGTATGGACCAATATGGACCAGTTACGGAGCAGAACGGACCAGTACGGACCAGTATGGACCAGTATGGACCAGTACGGACCAGAACGGACCAGAACGGACCAGTACGGACTAGTATGGACCAGTACAGACCAGAACGGACCAGTGCGGACCAGTATGGACCAGTACGGACAAGTATGGACCAGAGCGGACCAGTACGGACCAGTACGGACAGTACGGACCAGTATGGACCAGTGAGGACCAGCACAGACCAGTATGGACCAGTGCGGACTGGAACGGACCATTGGTGGGCCAGTACGGACCTGTATGGACCAGTACGGACCAGTATGGACCAGTACGGACCAGTACGGACCAGTAGGGACAGTATGGACCGCTATGGACCAGAGCGGACCAGAACGGGACAGTACGGACCGCTGTGGACCGTACGGACCAGAACGGACTAGTACGGACCACTATGGACCAGCACGGAGCAGAATGGACCAGTACGGACCAGTACGGACTACTAGGGACAGTATGGACCACTAGGGGGCAGTACGGAGCAGTATGGAACAGTATGGACCAGTATGGACCAGTATGGACCAGTACGGAACAGTATGGACCAGTGTGGAACAGAACGGACCAGTGCGGACCAGAACAGACAAGCACGGACCAGTACGGACCAGTGCGGACCAAAACAGACCAGTACGGACCAGTACGGACCAGTATGGACCAGTGAGGACCAGAACAGACGAGTACGGACCAGTATGGACCAGTATGGACCAATATGGACCAGTACGGAACAGTATGGACTAGTATGGACCAGTGCGGACCAGGACGGACCAGTGCGGACCAGTGCGGAACAGAACGGACAAGTACGGACTAGTACGGACCACCATGTAACAGAACGTACCAGTATGGACCAGTGCGGACCACAACAGACCAGTATGGACCAGTATGGACCAGCACGGAACACGATGGACCAGTACGGACCAGAACGGACCAGTACGGACCTGTATGGACCAGTGCGGGCCAGAACGGACCTGTATGGACCAGTACAGACCAGGACGGACCAGTACGGACCAATATGGAACAGAACGTACCAGAACGGACCAGTATGGGCCAGTACGGACCAGTACGGACTGGTAGGGACCAGTACGGACCACTATGGACCAGTACGGACCAGTACGGACCACTACGGACCAGTATGGACCAGAACGGACCAGTAGGGACCAGTATGGACCAGTATGGACCAATATGGACCAGTACGGAGCAGAACGGACCAGTACGGACCAGTATGGACCAGTGCGGGCCAGTACGGACCAGAACGCACCAGAACGGACCAGTACGGACTAGTATGGACCAGTACAGACCAGAACGGACCAGTGCGGACCAGTATGGACCAGTACGGACAAGTATGGACCAGAGCGGACCAGTACGGACCAGTACGGACCAGTACGGACCAGTATGGACCAGTGAGGACCAGCACAGACCAGTATGGACCAGTGCGGACTGGAACGGACCATTGTGGGCCAGTACGGACCTGTATGGACCAGTACGGACCAGTATGGACCAGTACGGACCAGTACGGACCAGTAGGGACAGTATGGACCGCTATGGACCAGAGCGGACCAGAACGGGACAGTACGGACCGCTGTGGACCCGTACGGACCAGAACGGACTAGTACGGACCACTATGGACCAGTACGGAGCAGAATGGACCAGTACGGACCAGTACGGACTACTAGGGACCAGTATGGACCACTAGGGGGCAGTACGGAGCAGTATGGACCAGTATGGACCAGTGCGGACCAGTACGGACCAGTATTGACAAGGGCAGACCAGAACGGACCAGTACGGACCAGTATGGACCGGTATGGACCTGTACGGACCAGTACGGAACAGTATGGACCAGTATGGACAAGTGCGGACTAGTACGGACCAGTATGGACAAGAGCAGACCAGAACGGACCAGTACAGACCAGTATGGACCGGTATGGACCAGTACGGACCAGTACGGACCGGAAGGGACCAGTACGGAGCAGTACGGACCGGTACGGACCAGTGTGGACCAGTACGGACCAGTATGGACCAGTGAGGACCAGCACAGACCAGTATGGACCAGTGCGGACTGGAACGGACCATTGTGGACCAGTACGGACCAGTATGGACCAGTACGGACCAGTATGGACCAGAACAGACCAGGACGGACCAATGCGGACCAGAATGGACCAGTATGGACCAGTATGGACCAGTATGGATCAGTAGGGACCAATACGGACCAGGACAGACCAGTATGGACCAGTGCGGACCAGAACGGACCAATATGGACCAGAACGGACCAGGACGGATCAGTATAGACTAGTATGAACCAGTACGGACCAGTATGGACCAGTACGGAACAGTATGGACCAGTGCGGACCAGAACGGACCAGTATGGACCAGTATGGACCAGTATGGATCAGTAGGGACCAATACGGACCAGGACGGACCAGTACGGACCAGTATGGACCAGTATGGACCAGTACGGACCAGTATGGACCAGTATGGACCAGTACTGACCAGAACGGACCAATAGGGAACTCTACGGACCAGTACAGACCAGTACGGACCAGTATGGACCAGTACGGACCAGTACGGACCACTACAGACCAGTATGGACCAGTATGGACCAGTATGGACCAGTACGGAACAGTATGGACCAGTGTGGAACAGAACGGACCAGTGCGGACCAGAACAGACAAGCACGGACCAGTACGGACCAGTGCGGACCAAAACAGACCAGTACGGACCAGTACGGACCAGTATGGACCAGTGCGGACCAGAATGGACCAGTACGGACCAGTATGGACCAGTATGGACCAATATGGACCAGTACGGAACAGTATGGACCAGTATGGACCAGTGCGGACCAGGACGGACCAGTGCGGACCAGTGCGGAACAGAACGGACAAGTACGGACTAGTACGGACCAGTATGGAACAGAACGTACCAGTATGGACCAGTGCGGACCAGAACGGACCAGTATGGACCAGTATGGACCAGCACGGAACACGATGGACCAGTACGGACCAGAACGGACCAGTACGGACCTGTATGGACCAGTGCGGGCCAGAACGGACCTGTATGGACCAGTACAGACCAGGACGGACCAGTACGGACCAATATGGAACAGAACGTACCAGAACGGACGAGTATGGGCCAGTACGGAGCAGTACGGACTGGTAGGGACCAGTACGGACCACTATGGACCAGTACGGACCAGTACGGACCACTACGGACCAGTATGGACCAGAACGGACCAGTAGGGACCAGTATGGACCAGTATGGACCAATATGGACCAGTACGGAGCAGAACTAACCAGTACGGACCAGTACGGACCAGTATGGACCAGTATGGACCAGAACGGACCAGTAGGGACCAGTATGGACCAATAT
Organism: Anomalospiza imberbis; assembly: GCF_031753505.1. Classification (NCBI taxonomy): domain Eukaryota; kingdom Metazoa; phylum Chordata; class Aves; order Passeriformes; family Viduidae; genus Anomalospiza; species Anomalospiza imberbis. Next base: position 56,471 of record NW_027100140.1, read on the forward strand.
GGACCAGTACGGAGCAGAACGGACCAGTACGGACCAGTATGGACCAGTATGGATAAGTATGGACCAGTACGGACCAGAACGCACCAGAACGGACCAGTACGGACTAGTATGGACCAGTACAGACCAGAACGGACCAGTGCGGACCAGTATGGACCAGTACGGACAAGTATGGACCAGAGCGGACCAGTACGGACCAGTACGGACCAGTACGGACCAGTATGGACCAGTGAGGACCAGCACAGACCAGTATGGACCAGTGCGGACTGGAACGGACCATTGTGGGCCAGTACGGACCTGTATGGACCAGTACGGACCAGTATGGACCAGTACGGACCAGTACGGACCAGTAGGGACAGTATGGACCGCTATGGACCAGAGCGGACCAGAACGGGACAGTACGGACCGCTGTGGACCCGTACGGACCAGAACGGACTAGTACGGACCACTATGGACCAGTACGGAGCAGAATGGACCAGTACGGACCAGTACGGACTACTAGGGACCAGTATGGACCACTAGGGGGCAGTACGGAGCAGTATGGAACAGTATGGACCAGTATGGACCAATATGGACCAGTACGGAACAGTATGGACCAGTGTGGAACAGAACGGACCAGTGCGGACCAGAACAGACAAGCACGGACCAGTACGGACCAGTGCGGACCAAAACAGACCAGTACGGACCAGTACGGACCAGTATGGACCAGTGAGGACCAGAACAGACGAGTACGGACCAGTATGGACCAGTATGGACCAATATGGACCAGTACGGAACAGTATGGACTAGTATGGACCAGTGCGGACCAGGACGGACCAGTGCGGACCAGTGCGGAACAGAACGGACAAGTACGGACTAGTACGGACCACCATGTAACAGAACGTACCAGTATGGACCAGTGCGGACCACAACAGACCAGTATGGACCAGTATGGACCAGCACGGAACACGATGGACCAGTACGGACCAGAACGGACCAGTACGGACCTGTATGGACCAGTGCGGGCCAGAACGGACCTGTATGGACCAGTACAGACCAGGACGGACCAGTAGGGACCAATATGGAACAGAACGTACCAGAACGGACCAGTATGGGCCAGTACGGACCAGTACGGACTGGTAGGGACCAGTACGGACCACTATGGACCAGTACGGACCAGTACGGACCACTACGGACCAGTATGGACCAGAACGGACCAGTAGGGACCAGTATGGACCAGTATGGACCAATATGGACCAGTACGGAGCAGAACGGACCAGTACGGACCAGTATGGACCAGTATGGACCAGTACGGACCAGAACGCACCAGAACGGACCAGTACGGACTAGTATGGACCAGTACAGACCAGAACGGACCAGTGCGGACCAGTATGGACCAGTACGGACAAGTATGGACCAGAGCGGACCAGTACGGACCAGTACGGACCAGTACGGACCAGTATGGACCAGTGAGGACCAGCACAGACCAGTATGGACCAGTGCGGACTGGAACGGACCATTGTGGGCCAGTACGGACCTGTATGGACCAGTACGGACCAGTATGGACCAGTACGGACCAGTACGGACCAGTAGGGACAGTATGGACCGCTATGGACCAGAGCGGACCAGAACGGGACAGTACGGACCGCTGTGGACCCGTACGGACCAGAACGGACTAGTACGGACCACTATGGACCAGTACGGAGCAGAATGGACCAGTACGGACCAGTACGGACTACTAGGGACCAGTATGGACCACTAGGGGGCAGTACGGAGCAGTATGGAACAGTATGGACCAGTATGGACCAGTACGGAACAGTATGGACCAGTGTGGAACAGAACGGACCAGTGCGGACCAGAACAGACAAGCACGGACCAGTACGGACCAGTGCGGACCAAAACAGACCAGTACGGACCAGTACGGACCAGTATGGACCAGTGAGGACCAGAACAGACGAGTACGGACCAGTATGGACCAGTATGGACCAATATGGACCAGTACGGAACAGTATGGACTAGTATGGACCAGTGCGGACCAGGACGGACCAGTGCGGACCAGTGCGGAACAGAACGGACAAGTACGGACTAGTACGGACCACCATGTAACAGAACGTACCAGTATGGACCAGTGCGGACCACAACAGACCAGTATGGACCAGTATGGACCAGCACGGAACACGATGGACCAGTACGGACCAGAACGGACCAGTACGGACCTGTATGGACCAGTGCGGGCCAGAACGGACCTGTATAGACCAGTACATACCAGGACGGACCAGTACGGACCAATATGGAACAGAACGTACCAGAACGGACCAGTATGGGCCAGTACGGACCAGTACGGACTGGTAGGGACCAGTACGGACCACTATGGACCAGTACGGACCAGTACGGACCACTACGGACCAGTATGGACCAGAACGGACCAGTAGGGACCAGTATGGACCAGTATGGACCAATATGGACCAGTATGGAGCAGAACGGACCAGTACGGACCAGTATGGACCAGTATGGACCAGTACGGACCAGAACGGACCAGAACGGACCAGTACGGACTAGTATGGACCAGTACAGACCAGAACGGACCAGTGCGGACCAGTATGGACCAGTACGGACAAGTATGGACCAGTACGGAGCAGAACGGACCAGTACGGACCAGTATGGACCAGTATGGACCAGTACGGACCAGAACGCACCAGAACGGACCAGTACGGACTAGTATGGACCAGTACAGACCAGAACGGACCAGTGCGGACCAGTATGGACCAGTACGGACAAGTATGGACCAGAGCGGACCAGTACGGACCAGTACGGACCAGTACGGACCAGTATGGACCAGTGAGGACCAGCACAGACCAGTATGGACCAGTGCGGACTGGAACGGACCATTGTGGGCCAGTACGGACCTGTATGGACCAGTACGGACCAGTATGGACCAGTACGGACCAGTACGGACCAGTAGGGACAGTATGGACCGCTATGGACCAGAGCGGACCAGAACGGGACAGTACGGACCGCTGTGGACCCGTACGGACCAGAACGGACTAGTACGGACCACTATGGACCAGTACGGAGCAGAACGGACCAGTACGGACCAGTACGGACTACTAGGGACCAGTATGGACCACTAGGGGGCAGTACGGAGCAGTATGGACCAGTATGGACCAGTGCGGACCAGTACGGACCAGTATTGACAAGGGAAGACCAGAACGGACCAGTACGGACCAGTATGGACCGGTATGGACTTGTACAGACCAGTACGGAACAGTATGGACCAGTATGGACAAGTGCGGACCAGTACGGACCAGTATGGACAAGAGCAGACCAGAACGGACCAGTACAGACCAGTATGGACCGGTATGGACCAGTACGGACCAGTACGGACCGGAAGGGACCAGTACGGAGCAGTACGGACCGGTACGGACCAGTGTGGACCAGTACGGACCAGTATGGACCAGTGAGGACCAGCACAGACCAGTATGGACCAGTGCGGACTGGAACGGACCATTGTGGACCAGTACGGACCAGTATGGACCAGTACGGACCAGTATGGACCAGAACAGACCAGGACGGACCAATGCGGACCAGAACGGACCAGTATGGACCAGTATGGACCAGTATGGATCAGTAGGGACCAATACGGACCAGGACGGACCAGTATGGACCAGTGCGGACCAGAACGGACCAATATGGACCAGAACGGACCAGGACGGATCAGTATAGACTAGTATGAACCAGTACGGACCAGTATGGACCAGTACGGAACAGTATGGACCAGTGCGGACCAGAACGGACCAGTATGGAACAGTATGGACCAGTATGGATCAGTAGGGACCAATACGGACCAGGACGGACCAGTACGGACCAGTATGGACCAGTATGGACCAGTACGGACCAGTATGGACCAGTATGGACCAGTACTGACCAGAACGGACCAATAGGGAACTCTACGGACCAGTACAGACCAGTACGGACCAGTATGGACCAGTACGGACCAGTACGGACCACTACAGACCAGTATGGACCAGTATGGACCAGTATGGACCAGTACGGAACAGTATGGACCAGTGTGGAACAGAACGGACCAGTGCGGACCAGAACAGACAAGCACGGACTAGTACGGACCAGTGCGGACCAAAACAGACCAGTACGGACCAGTACGGACCAGTATGGACCAGTGCGGACCAGAATGGACCAGTACGGACCAGTATGGACCAGTATGGACCAATATGGACCAGTACGGAACAGTATGGACCAGTATGGACCAGTGCGGACCAGGACGGACCAGTGCGGACCAGTGCGGAACAGAACGGACAAGTACGGACTAGTACGGACCAGTATGGAACAGAACGTACCAGTATGGACCAGTGCGGACCAGAACGGACCAGTATGGACCAGTATGGACCAGCACGGAACACGATGGACCAGTACGGACCAGAACGGACCAGTACGGACCTGTATGGACCAGTGCGGGCCAGAACGGACCTGTATGGACCAGTACAGACCAGGACGGACCAGTACGGACCAATATGGAACAGAACGTACCAGAACGGACGAGTATGGGCCAGTACGGAGCAGTACGGACTGGTAGGGACCAGTACGGACCACTATGGACCAGTACGGACCAGTACGGACCACTACGGACCAGTATGGACCAGAACGGACCAGTAGGGACCAGTATGGACCAGTATGGACCAATATGGACCAGTACGGAGCAGAACTAACCAGTACGGACCAGTACGGACCAGTATGGACCAGTATGGACCAGTACGGACCAGAACGGACCAGTACGGACTAGTATGGACCAGTACAGACCAGAACGGACCAGTGCGGACCAGTATGGACCAGTACGGACAAGTATGGACCAGAGCGGACCAGTACGGACCAGTACGGACCAGTACGGACCAGTATGGACCAGTACGGACCAGTATGGACCAGTATGGACCAGTACTGACCAGAACGGACCAATAGGGAACTCTACGGACCAGTACGGACCAGTACGGACCAGTATGGACCAGTACGGACCTGTACGGACCACTACAGACCAGTATGGACCAGTATGGACCAGTATGGACCAGTACGGAACAGTATGGACCAGTGTGGAACAGAACGGACCAGTGCGGACCAGAACAGACAAGCACGGACCAGTACGGACCAGTGCGGACCAAAACAGACCAGTACGGACCAGTACGGACCAGTATGGACCAATGCGGACCAGAACAGACGAGTACGGACCAGTATGGACCAATATGGACCAGTACGGAACAGTATGGACCAGTATGGACCAGTGCAGACCAGGACGGACCAGTATGGACCAGTGCGGAACAGAACGGACAAGTACGGACTAGTACGGACCACTATGGAACAGAACGTACCAGTATGGACCAGTGCGGACCACAACAGACCAGTATGGACCAGTACGGACCAGCACGGAACACGATGGACCAGTACGGACCAGAACGGACCAGTACGGACCTGTATGGACCAGTGCGGGCCAGAACGGACCTGTATGGACCAGTACAGACCAGGACGGACCAGTGCGGACCAATATGGAACAGAACGTACCAGAACGGACCAGTATGGGCCAGTACGGACCAGTACGGACCAGTAGGGACCAGTACGGACCACTATGGACCAGTACGGACCAGTACAGACCACTACGGACCAGTATGGACCAGAACGGACCAGTACGGACCAGTACGGACCAGTATGGACCAGTATGGACCAGTACGGACCAGAACGGACAAGTACGGACTAGTATGGACCAGTACAGACCAGAACGGACCAGTGCGGACCAGTATGGACCAGTACGGACAAGTATGGCGCAGAGCGGACCAGTACGGACCAGTACGGACCAGTACGGACCAGTATGGACCAGTGAGGACCAGTACGGACCAATATGGACCAGAGCGGACCAGTACGGACCAGTAGGGAACAGTACGGACCGCTATGGACCAGTGCGGACCAGAACGGGACAGTACGGACCGCTATGGACCCGTACGGACCAGAACGGACCAGTACGGACCACTATGGACCAGTACGGAGCAGAACGGACCAGTACGGACCAGTACGGACTACTAGTGACCAGTATGGACCACTAGGGGGCAGTACGGAGCAGTATGGACCAGTATGGACCAGTGCGGACCAGTACGGACCAGTATGGACAAGGGCAGACCAGAACGGACCAGTACGGACCAGTATGGACCGGTATGGACCTGTACGGACCAGTACGGAACAGTATGGACCAGTATGGACCAGTGCGGACCAGTACGGACCAGTATGGACAAGGGCAGACCAGAACGGACCAGTACGGACCAGTATGGACCGGTATGGACCAGTACGGACCAGTACGGACCGGAAGGGACCAGTACGGAGCAGTACGGACCGGTACGGACCAGTGTGGACCAGTATGGACCAATATGGACCAGAACGGACTAGGACGGACCAGTACGGACCAGTATGGACCAGAACAGACCAGGACGGACCAATGCGGACCAGTATGGACCAGTACGGACAAGTATGGACCAGAGCGGACCAGTACGGACCAGTACGGACCAGTACGGACCAATATGGACCAGAGCGGACCAGTACGGACCAGTAGGGACAGTACGGACCGCTATGGACCAGAGCGGACCAAAACGGGACAGTACGGACCGCTATGGACCCGTACGGACCAGAACGGACCAGTACGGACCACTATGGACCAGTACGGAGCAGAACGGACCAGTACGGACCAGTACGGACTACTAGTGACCAGTATGGACCACTAGGGGGCAGTACGGAGCAGTATGGACCAGTATGGACCAGTGCGGACCAGTACGGACCAGTATGGACAAGGGCAGACCAGAACGGACCAGTACGGACCAGTATGGACCGGTATGGACCTGTACGGACCAGTACGGAACAGTATGGACCAGTATGGACCAGTGCGGACCAGTACGGACCAGTATGGACAAGGGCAGACCAGAACGGACCAGTACGGACCAGTATGGACCGGTATGGACCAGTACGGACCAGTACGGACCGGAAGGGACCAGTACGGAGCAGTACGGACCGGTACGGACCAGTGTGGACCAGTATGGACCAATATGGACCAGAACGGACCAGGACGGACCAGTACGGACCAGAGCGGACCAGTATGGACCAGTACGGACCAGAACGGACCTTTATGGACCAGAACGGACCAGGACGGATCAGTATAGACTAGTATGGAGCACTACGGACCAGTATGGACCAGTACGGAACAGTATGGACCAGTGCGGACCAGAACGGACCAGTATGGACCAGTATGGACCAGTATGGATCAGTAGGGACCAATACGGACCAGGACGGACCAGTACGGACCAGTATGGACCAGTATGGACCTGTACGGACCAGTATGGACCAGTATGGACCAGTACTGACCAGAACGGACCAATAGGGAACTCTACGGACCAGTACGGACCAGTACGGACCAGTACGGACCACTACAGACCACTACAGACCAGTATGGACCAGTATGGACCAGTACGGAACAGTATGGACCAGTGTGGAACAGAACGGACCAGTACGGACCAGTATGGACCAGTATGGACCAATATGGACCAGTACGGACCAGTATGGACCAGTGCGGACCAGAATGGACAAGGGCAGACCACAACGGACCAGTAGGGACCAGTATGGACCAGTATGGACCAATATGGACCAGTACGGAGCAGAACTAACCAGTACGGACCAGTACGGACCAGTATGGACCAGTATGGAACAGTACGGACCAGAACGGACCAGTACGGACTAGTATGGACCAGCACAGACCAGAACGGACCAGTGCGGACCAGTATGGACCAGTACGGACAAGTATGGACCAGAGCGGACCAGTACGGACCAGTACGGACCAGTACGGACCAGTATGGACCAGTACGGACCAGTACGGACCACTACAGACCAGTACGGACCAGTAGGGACAGTACGGAACGCTATGGACCAGAGCGGACCAGAACGGGACAGTACGGACCGCTATGGACCCGTACGGACCAGAACGGACTAGTACGGACCACTATGGACCAGTACGGAGCAGAACGGACCAGTACGGACCAGTACGGACTACTAGGGACCAGTATGGAACAGTATCGACCAGTATGGACCAGTATGGACCAGTGCGGACCAGTACGGACCAGTATGGACAAGGGCAGACCAGAACGGACCAGTACGGACCAGTATGGACCGGTATGGACCAGTACGGACCAATATGGACCAGTATGGGCCAGTACGGACCAGTACGGACCAGTGCGGACCAGTGCGGAACAGAACGGACAAGCACGGACCTGTATGGACCAGAACAGACCAGGACGGACCAGTACGGACCAGTACGGACCAGAACGGACCAATAGGGACCAGTACGGACCAGAACGGACCAATAGGGAATACTACGGACCAGTACGGACCAGTGCGGACCAGAACGGGGCAGTACGGACCGCTATGGACCCGTACGGACCAGAACGGACCAGTACGGACCACTATGGACCAGTACGGAGCAGAACGGACCAGTACGGACCAGTACGGACTACTAGTGACCAGTATGGACCACTAGGGGGCAGTACGGAGCAGTATGGACCAGTATGGACCAGTGCGGACCAGTACGGACCAGTATGGACAAGGGCAGACCAGAACGGACCAGTACGGACCAGTATGGACCGGTATGGACCTGTACGGACCAGTACGGAACAGTATGGACCAGTATGGACCAGTGCGGACCAGTACGGACCAGTATGGACAAGGGCAGACCAGAACGGACCAGTACGGACCAGTATGGACCGGTATGGACCAGTACGGACCAGTACGGACCGGAAGGGGACCAGTACGGAGCAGTACGGACCGGTACGGACCAGTGTGGACCAGTATGGACCAATATGGACCAGAACGGACCAGGACGGACCAGTACGGACCAGAGCGGACCAGTATGGACCAGTACGGGCCAGAACGGACCTTTATGGACCAGAACGGACCAGGACGGATCAGTATAGACTAGTATGGAGCACTACGGACCAGTATGGACCAGTACGGAACAGTATGGACCAGTGCGGACCAGAACGGACCAGTATGGACCAGTATGGACCAGTATGGATCAGTAGGGACCAATACGGACCAGGACGGACCAGTACGGACCAGTATGGACCAGTATGGACCTGTACGGACCAGTATGGACCAGTATGGACCAGTACTGACCAGAACGGACCAATAGGGAACTCTACGGACCAGTACGGACCAGTACGGACCAGTACGGACCACTACAGACCACTACAGACCAGTATGGACCAGTATGGACCAGTACGGAACAGTATGGACCAGTGTGGAACAGAACGGACCAGTACGGACCAGTATGGACCAGTATGGACCAATATGGACCAGTACGGACCACTATGGACCAGTGCGGACCAGAATGGACAAGGGCAGACCACAACGGACCAGTAGGGACCAGTATGGACCAGTATGGACCAATATGGACCAGTACGGAGCAGAACTAACCAGTACGGACCAGTACGGACCAGTATGGACCAGTATGGAACAGTACGGACCAGAACGGACCAGTACGGACTAGTATGGACCAGCACAGACCAGAACGGACCAGTGCGGACCAGTATGGACCAGTACGGACAAGTATGGACCAGAGCGGACCAGTACGGACCAGTACGGACCAGTACGGACCAGTATGGACCAGTACGGACCAGTACGGACCACTACAGACCAGTACGGACCAGTAGGGACAGTACGGAACGCTATGGACCAGAGCGGACCAGAACGGGACAGTACGGACCGCTATGGACCCGTACGGACCAGAACGGACTAGTACGGACCACTATGGACCAGTACGGAGCAGAACGGACCAGTACGGACCAGTACGGACTACTAGGGACCAGTATGGAACAGTATCGACCAGTATGGACCAGTATGGACCAGTGCGGACCAGTACGGACCAGTATGGACAAGGGCAGACCAGAACGGACCAGTACGGACCAGTATGGACCGGTATGGACCAGTACGGACCAATATGGACCAGTATGGGCCAGTACGGACCAGTACGGACCAGTGCGGACCAGTGCGGAACAGAACGGACAAGCACGGACCTGTATGGACCAGAACAGACCAGGACGGACCAGTACGGACCAGTACGGACCAGAACGGACCAATAAGGACCAGTACGGACCAGAACGGACCAATAGGGAACACTACGGACCAGTACGGACCAGTGCGGACCAGAACAGACCAGTACGGACCAGAACGGACCAGTACGGACCAGTATGGACCAGTGCGGACCAGTATGGACCAGTGCGGACCAGTGTGGAACAGAACGGACAAGTACGGACTAGTACGGACCACTATGGAACAGAACGTACCAGTATGGACCAGTGCGGACCAGAACGGACCAGTATGGACCAGTATGGACCTGCACGGAACACTATGGACCAGTACGGACCAGAACGGACCAGTACAGACCACTATGGACCAGTACGGAGCAGAACGGACCAGTACGGACCAGTACGGACTACTAGTGACCAGTACGGACCACTAGGGGGCAGTACGGAGCACTATGGACCAGTATGGACCAGTGCGGACCAGTACGGACCAGTACAAACAAGAGCAGACCAGTACGAACCAGTACGGACCAGTATGGATTGGTATGGACCTGTACGAACCAGTACGGGCCAGTATGGACCAGTATGGACCAGTGCGGACCAGTACGGTCCAGTATGGACAAGGGCAGACCAGAACGTACCAGTACGGACCAGCACGGAACACTATGGACAAGTACGGACCAGAATAGACCAGTACGGACCACTATGGACCAGTACGGAAAAGAACGGACCAGTACGGACCAGTACTAAATACTATGGACCAGTACGGTCCACAAGGGGGCAGTACGGAGCAGTATGGACCAGTATGGACCAGAACGGACCAGTACGGACCAGTGCGGACCAGAACAGACCAGTACGGACCAGTACGGACCAGTATGGACCAGTGCGGACCAGTATGGACCAGTGCGGACCAGTGCGGAACAGAACACACCAGAACGGACCAGTACGGACCAGTACGGAATACTAGGGACCAGTACGGACCACAAGGGGGCAGTACGGAGCAGTGTGGACCAGTACAGACCTGGACGGACCAGTATGGACCAGTGAGGACCAGTGCGAACCAGAACCGACCAGTACGGACTAGTACGGACCACTATGGAACAGAACGTACCAGAACGGACCAGTACAGACTGGTAGGGACCAGTACGAACCAGTACGGACCAGTATGGACCGGTATGGACCTGTACGAACCAGTACGGGCCAGTATGGACCAGTATGGACCAGTGCGGACCAGTACGGACCAGTATGGACAAGGGCAGACCAGAACGTACCAGTACGGACCAGCACGGAACACTATGGACAAGTACAGACCAGAATAGACCAGTACGGACCACTATGGACCAGTACGGAAAAGAACGGACCAGTACGGACCAGTACTAAATACTATGGACCAGTACGGTCCACAAGGGGGCAGTACGGAGCAGTATGGACCAGTATGGACCAGAACGGACCAGTACGGACCAGTGCGGACCAGAACAGACCAGTACGGACCAGTACGGACCAGTATGGACCAGTGCGGACCAGTATGGACCAGTGCGGACCAGTGCGGAACAGAACACACCAGAACGGACCAGTACGGACCAGTACGGAATACTAGGGACCAGTACGGACCACAAGGGGGCAGTACGGAGCAGTGTGGACCAGTACGGACCTGGACGGACCAGTATGGACCAGTGAGGACCAGTGCGAACCAGAACCGACCAGTACGGACTAGTACGGACCACTATGGACCAATACGGACCAGAACGGACCAGTACGGACCACTATGGAACAGTACGGACCAGAACGGACCAGTATGGACCAGTGCGGACCAGAACAGACCAGTACGGACCAGTACGGACCAGTATGGACCAGTGCGGACCAGTGCGGAACAGAACGGACAAGTACGGACTAGTACGGACCACTATGGAACAGAACGTACCAGTATGGACCAGTGCGGACCAGAACGGACCAGTATGGACCAGTATGGACCTGCACGGAACACTATGGACCAGTACGGACCAGAATGGACCAGTACAGACCACTATGGACCAGTACGGAGCAGAACGGACCAGTACGGACCAGTACGGACTACTAGTGACCAGTACGGACAACTAGGGGGCAGTACGGAGCACTATGGACCAGTATGGACCAGTGCGGACCAGTACGGACCAGTACGGACAAGGGCAGACCAGTACGAACCAATACGGACCAGTATGGACCGGTATGGACCGGTACGGACCAGTACGGACCAGTATGGACCAGTATGGACCAGTGCGGACCAGTACGGACCAGTATGGACAAGGGCAGACCAGAACGTACCAGTACGGACCAGCACGGAACACTATGGACAAGTACGGACCAGAATAGACCAGTACGGACCACTATGGACCAGTACGGAAAAGAACGGACCAGTACGGACCAGTACGGAATACTATGGACCAGTACGGACCACAAGGGGGCAGTACGGAGCAGTATGGACCAGTATGGACCAGTACGGACCAGAACGGACAAGTACGGACTAGTATGGACCAGTACAGACCAGAACGGACCAGTGCGGACCAGTATGGACCAGTACGGACAAGTATGGCGCAGAGCGGACCAGTACGGACCAGTACGGACCAGTACGGACCAGTATGGACCAGTGAGGACCAGTACGGACCAATATGGACCAGAGCGGACCAGTACGGACCAGAAGGGACAGTACGGAACGCTATGGACCAGAGCGGACCAGAACGGGACAGTACGGACCGCTATGGACCCGTACGGACCAGAACGGACTAGTACGGACCACTATGGACCAGTACGGAGCAGAACGGACCAGTACGGACCAGTACGGACTACTAGTGACCAGTACGGACCACTAGGGGGCAGTACGGAGCACTATGGACCAGTATGGACCAGTGCGGACCAGTACGGACCATTACGGACAAGGGCAGACCAGTACGAACCAGTACGGACCAGTATGGACCGGTATGGACCGGTACGGACCAGTACGGACCAGTATGGACCAGTATGGACCAGTGCGGACCAGTACGGACCAGTATGGACAAGGGCAGACCAGAACGTACCAGTACGGACCAGCACGGAACACTATGGACAAGTACGGACCAGAATAGACCAGTACGGACCACTATGGACCAGTACGGAAAAGAACGGACCAGTACGGACCAGTACGGAATACTATGGACCAGTACGGACCACAAGGGGGCAGTACGGAGCAGTATGGACCAGTATGGACCAGTACGGACCAGAACGGACAAGTACGGACTAGTATGGACCAGTACAGACCAGAACGGACCAGTGCGGACCAGTATGGACCAGTACGGACAAGTATGGACCAGAGCGGACCAGTACGGACCAGTACGGACCAGTACGGACCAGTATGGACCAGTGAGGACCAGTACGGACCAATATGGACCAGAGCGGACCAGTACGGACCAGTATGGACAGTACGGACCGCTATGGACCAGAGCGGACCAGAACAGACCAGTACGGACCGCTATGGACCCGTACGGACCAGAACGGACTAGTACGGACCACTATGGACCAGTACGGAGCAGAACGGACCAGTACGGACCAGTACGGACTACTAGTGACCAGTATGGACCACTAGGGGGCAGTACGGAGCAGTATGGACCAGTATGGACCAGTGCGGACCAGTACGGACCAGTATGGACAAGGGCAGACCAGAACGGACCAGTACGGACCAGTATGGACCGGTATGGACCTGTACGGACCAGTACGGAACAGTATGGACCAGTATGGACCAGTGCGGACCAGTACGGACCAGTATGGACAAGGGCAGACCAGAACGGACCAGTACGGACCAGTATGGACCGGTATGGACCAGTACGGACCAGTACGGACCGGAAGGGACCAGTACGGAGCAGTACGGACCGGTACGGACCAGTGTGGACCAGTATGGACCAATATGGACCAGAACGGACCAGGACGGACCAGTACGGAACAGAGCGGACCAGTATGGACCAGTGCGAACCAGAACGGACCTTTAATGGACCAGTACGGACCAGGACGGATCAGTATAGACTAGTATGGAGCACTACGGACCAGTATGGACCAGTACGGAACAGTATGGACCAGTGCGGACCAGAACGGACCAGTATGGACCAGTATGGACCAGTATGGATAAGTAGGGACCAATACGGACCAGGACGGACCAGTACGGACCAGTATGGACCAGTATGGACCTGTACGGACCAGTATGGACCAGTATGGACCAGTATGGACCAATATGGACCAATAGGGAACTCTACCGACCAGTACGGACCAGTACGGACCAGTACGGACCACTACAGACCACTACAGACCAGTATGGACCAGTATGGACCAGTACGGAACAGTATGGACCAGTGTGGAACAGAACGGACCAGTACGGACCAGTATGGACCAGTATGGACCAATATGGACCAGTACGGACCAGTATGGACCAGTGCGGACCAGAATGGACAAGGGCAGACCACAACGGACCAGTAGGGACCAGTATGGACCAGTATGGACCAATATGGACCAGTACGGAGCAGAACTAACCAGTACAGACCAGTACGGACCAGTATGGACCAGTATGGAACAGTACGGACCAGTACGGACCAGTACGGACTAGTATGGACCAGCACAGACCAGAACGGACCAGTGCGGACCAGTATGGACCAGTACGGACAAGTATGGACCAGAGCGGACCAGTACGGACCAGTACGGACCAGTACGGACCAGTATGGACCAGTACGGACCAGTATGGACCAGAGCGGACCAGTACAGACCAGTAGGGACAGTACGGAACGCTATGGACCAGAGCGGACCAGAACGGGACAGTACGGACCGCTATGGACCCGTACGGACCAGAACGGACTAGTACGGACCACTATGGACCAGTACGGAGCAGAACGGACCAGTACGGACCAGTACGGACTACTAGGGACCAGTATGGAACAGTATGGACCAGTATGGACCAGTATGGACCAGTGCGGACCAGTACGGACCAGTATGGACAAGGGCAGACCAGAACGGACCAGTACGGACCAGTATGGACCGGTATGGACCAGTACTGACCAATATGGACCAGTATGGGCCAGTACGGACCATTACGGACCAGTGCGGACCAGTGCGGAACAGAACGGACAAGCACGGACCTGTATGGACCAGAACAGACCAGGACGGACCAGTACGGACCAGTACGGATCAGTACGGACCAGAACGGACCAATAGGGACCAGTACGGACCAGAACGGACCAATAGGGAACACTACGGACCAGTACGGACCAGTGCGGACCAGAACAGACCAGTACGGACCAGAACGGACCAGTACGGACCAGTATGGACCAGTGCGGACCAGAACAGACCTGTACGGACCAGTACGGACCAGTATGGACCAGTGCGGACCAGTATGGACCAGTGCGGACCAGTGCGGAACAGAACACACCAGAACGGACCAGTACGGACCAGTACGGAATACTAGGGACCAGTACGGACCACAAGGGGGCAGTACGGAGCAGTGTGGAACAGTACGGACCTGGACGGACCAGTATGGACCAGTGAGGACCAGTGCGAACCAGAACCGACCAGTACGGACTAGTACGGACCACTATGGAACAGAACGTACCAGAACGGACCAGTACGGACTGGTAGGGACCAGTACGGACCGGTAGGGAACACTACGGACCAGTATGGACCAGTACGGACCAGAACGGACCAGTACGGACCACTATGGACCAATACGGACCAGAACGGACCAGTACGGACCACTATGGAACAGTACGGACCAGAACGGACCAGTATGGACCAGTGCGGACCAGAACAGACCAGTACGGACCAGTACGGACCAGTATGGACCAGTGCGGACCAGTATGGACCACTGCGGACCAGTGCGGAACAGAACGGACAAGTACGGACTAGTACGGACCACTATGGAACAGAACGTACCAGTATGGACCAGTGCGGACCAGAACGGACCAGTATGGACCAGTATGGACCTGCACGGAACACTATGGACCAGTACGGACCAGAATGGACCAGTACAGACCACTATGGACCAGTACGGAGCAGAACGGACCAGTACGGACCAGTACGGACTACTAGTGACCAGTACGGACCACTAGGGGGCAGTACGGAGCACTATGGACCAGTATGGACCAGTGCGGACCAGTACGGACCAGTACGGACAAGGGCAGACCAGTACGAACCAGTACGGACCAGTATGGACCGGTATGGACCTGTACGAACCAGTACGGGCCAGTATGGACCAGTATGGACCAGTGCGGACCAGTACGGACCAGTATGGACAAGGGCAGACCAGAACGTACCAGTACGGACCAGCACGGAACACTATGGACAAGTACGGACCAGAATAGACCAGTACGGACCACTATGGACCAGTACGGAAAAGAACGGACCAGTACGGACCAGTACTAAATACTATGGACCAGTACGGACCACAAGGGGGCAGTACGGAGCAGTATGGACCAGAACGGACCAGTACGGACCAGTGCGGACCAGAACAGACCAGTACGGACCAGTACGGACCAGTATGGACCAGTGCGGACCAGTATGGACCAGTGCGGACCAGTGCGGAACAGAACACACCAGAACGGACCAGTACGGACCAGTACGGAATACTAGGGACCAGTACGGACCACAAGGGGGCAGTACGGAGCAGTGTGGACCAGTACGGACCTGGACGGACCAGTATGGACCAGTGAGGACCAGTGCGAACCAGAACCGACCAGTACGGACTAGTACGGACCACTATGGAACAGAACGTACCAGAACGGACCAGTACGGACTGGTAGGGACCAGTACGGATCGGTAGGGAACACTACGGACCAGTATGGACCAGTACGGACCAGAACGGACCAGTACGGACCACTATGGACCAATACGGACCAGAACGGACCAGTACGGACCACTATGGAACAGTACGGA